>NW_028321890.1:36049404-36352040 GCF_036245765.1 Copidosoma floridanum
TAAATTAAAAATATTTTTCAACTTAAAAAACCATGATGTGCCAAGATTATTATGACGTAACGTTCCTGCGATCTTTCACAATCCATCATTCACCAGCAAAGGACAAAAAAAAACCCAAGGTCCACACCTATACGTGGTATAAGTAAAAGCACGCGCTAGTGCATCGGTGCGGAGGACATGGTGTTGCACCATACATAGCGTAAAGTATGGACGTACGGTCGGGTGGAGAAAGGGAGAGAGGCTCTGCCAGCGTCGTCGACAGGGGGTTCCCCTGTACACCCACCAGGTGAGTATTGATCGCTGCCCTCACCCACGTAAGCACCTTCACATGGACGGGCTGCACCTCCTCTTCCCGCATATTTTGCACACACAATTACACGCACCGCTAGCTTGTTCTTCGCCCTCCAGTGTACTATATATGTATATACCAGCGCCAGTCGAGAGTGAGGATGCACGTACTACTTCTTCGTCCTTATCGCCCTGCCCGTGGGACACAAGCCTTTTTTCGCCTCGTTATCGCGCCCAACTGTTGCTCACCCCCTTCACCTCCATCTTGTTTCTTTTTTTGCACTACTTCTCCTTCCGCGTATTTTTTTTTTTTTCGTGTAGGAGAGATCGGCGGTGAATAATGTGCAGCAGCACACGGGATCACCAGGCGCGTCTATCGCGAGACTCGCACGAGCTAGGGATTTTCTTTGGGGGGGGGGGGGATAAACAGGGCTTACTTTTATGTAGACGCGCTTTGCTCACTGCCGATCGTCGCCCCGGTTTTTACTGCTACTGCTGCGCCCGTTTATTTTTACGCTCGGGGATTCAGATAAGAGTACACCCGGTCGTTGGGTTTTTGGTCAATGGAGGGTATAGGTGTGTAGCGTTGGATGTTGTTTTTTTTTTTTTTTTTTTTTTTCCTTGCGCGCGTACATAGTATTGGGCGGAAGGACTTGCGCTGCAGTGGATACGTGAATCAGGGACGTCGAAGAATCGAATTGTTTTCGTGAAAATCAATAATGACACCGGCGCATTTGCTTTGGGAGTCTTCGATTTATGGCTCCTGCTCGAAAGTTTTTTCCTTGAAGACACGGACGGATGGGAGGAGCTGTTACTTTTCGGAGCCGCGACTTCACAGCTCCCCGGGGCGCGATTTCTGGTAACACTTTCGTACAACGTATTATACAAAATGCTTATACAGCGGAGCTACGTTTTTCTCTCCTCACGCCCACAAACCGTCAATTGTTAATAATTATAATAATAATAATAATAATCATAATAATAACCCACCATTCTGTAGGAGTCGGTGTTTGCATGTAGTGTTTTCTCAAGGGTATACATTTGAATGAGGGTGAATAGTATTGTATTCACATAATAATCGCACGAAGACTCGTTTCGATTAGAGAAAATAGCTTTCGAGATCTTCCTCGACGAGTTGGCCACGAGGCGGAAGAAAAAAGATTAAAAGCAGCTATGGTGGCAGATTTCGTTTCGAAAAGAAGCTCAATTGATGTGTGCAACTCACACCTGTGCTATTGATGATAACAAAGGCGTGGAAGTTCGTGGAATTCGAGAAGTTTTGAGAAATTTCGAATGAGTAATTGAATTTTTTAGAGGCAAAAGTTGAAAGAAATTTAATTTGAAATTCTAGTTTTGAAAAAATCTATTTATTGTTTGTTACTGTATGGGCAATGCACCTCGGTATGTAAAAATGAAGGAAACTTTTCTTGTACATAATGTGCGCGGAAAATAAGTTTTAAAAAAAAAGAGTCATTTTACAGAAAATTACATTTATTCATCTAAAGACGATAAAGCGTTGAGAATTTTTACATTTTTTTTCTAAAAAAAAAAAAAAAAAAAATTTTCAGTGAGTTATGAAAAAACTGATAAAAAAATGAACATCGAGCGAAACAATGTTCTTACCGACAACGTCAATAAAAAATTTTAATTTTTAAAAATAAAAGATTTAGGTTGTAAATGACCTCATGTAAGAAAAATATCTCACTAGATTACATCAAATTACGATCTAGATATGGCACAATTAGTTCCTTTAAAATCATATCTGACGCTTTACGTTGTAACCATTCATTTTTTTCAATCCATGTTCGTTCCGCAAATCCTTTCAGAGCTTCGACTGAGCTTTCCAGCTTTGTGACTTGACTGTTAAATTTTTCATCGTCTATTCTACACACAAGTGGGTGCAATGAACACTGTTTTATTTCTGCCTTGAGATTTCCAGGATTCAAAATTATGTCGATGGTTTCAATTTTCTGAGCAGAATCGATAAATATTATTATTAATAAATATTGTGAATAATGTTTTTTTGCTATATTTACTAAAAACATCTTACTTCCTTGATGGTTTCTAATGAAAGTTTTAATGAATCCAGGTTCTGGAAACATTTTTCCCAGTCCTCTAGCGTAAAGCTATCAGAGATCTCCCGCACCTTTGACTCTATATTATCCCATGTGTCATTAAATAACGAATGTATTATGCCGTCACCTCCAGATGTACGCTTTATTATAATTTTAATTTCAACTCCATGATTTTTTTTTTCAATAATTGTGTTTTATACGAATAAAAAAAATGAAAAAATGCACCTACGTTCAAAAAAGATACCAATTTGTTCCTTTCAAGTAAAGTCGGTGATAATAAATAATCTCCTGCATCACACCACAATTCAAAACTTTTTTCTTCTTCGGACGCTATCTCATTCATTTTTGCATGCAACTCTGCCGTTCGAGAAATCAAATCTGCTGCCTTTTGCTTTATTTTTTGCTCGTAATTATCCATCTTAAATATTGTACACAAAATAATTAAAAAAAAAAAAAGAAATGTTAGTTTTGAAGGACATGTGTGTTTATTTTCATTCTAATGGATAACTGTATCGTGTCGCCTCGTACTTACCGGAGCCAACGCCTGCACAGTCGCAAGTACACCAAATAGGAAAAATATGGATTTCATTTTCACGAATCAAACGTCCACACTTTGACCCCACGGAGTAAGGACTGCCTAAAATCATCGAGTGTGACTAACTTATATTCCCAGTCATCTTCTGCGCGTATCGTGGATACACACATTAGTTACATCTGGGAGTCGGGCAAACAGTGTTTTTTGGCCACCTGCGAGTGACGGCTCCACGTATAGGAAAATTCTCGGTCGTTCATTGTCATTCAAAAACTTATCATTCACGCTGCCATTGGGTATTTGATTTTAATGATTTTTTTTTATCGTTTCATTTTTTTTTGTAAAACTATGAGTATCACGTGTGGGAAGCACCTACGCGATCAACTTTGGCTTATCTATAAACTATACGACACCTCGCGACACACTTTTTACCATTGATAATATACTACGATGATATTGTTGGTAACATTTTCTCGAAGGACCCGCATGAACGAGCGTGAATAGTATTATGTAATAATCGCACGCGCGAGGGAGGGGGGGAGGCATATTTCAACAGGGGAAAAAAGCTCTCGAAAGCTTCCTCGACGAGTTGGCCTGACCTTTGATCCCCCGCGCCGTGACATTAGCGCAGCAACAGGCGACCTGTTGTCCCCTCTTCGCGAGTCATGGGACGACACGTCCCGAGCACGCGATGATTATAGGGCGACTGCTCGCGTGTCTGTCTCGCATAAATATATACACTACTTATGTGTCGTGTGACGCAAGACGTACGGGAAAGAGATGGCGCGACGAAACACACGCTATTAGTAGGGAGTGAAGTATGAGTAGACGAATGTATGAAAAATTTTCATCGTCTCATGCTCGATGATAATAAATAACTTTGCGTGTGGCCGATGTCAAAAAAAAAAAAAAAAAAAAAAAAAAAAAAAAAATTTATTGCCGCGTCATTATTACCATGATTTCTCCTTATACTCACCACAGTGTACTTCCAAGTGTCGGCGCGCCCGCTGAAAAGTGATATCCTGAAACAGCAAAGAAAAACGCTCTGTTAGCGAACAATAATGAAAATCGTACCGTATGGTCTAATTTTGCGAACAAATGGTAAAAACAAATCCTCCTTCGCCCCACCCATGGCGCATACACGGGAAAAAAATTAATACCCCAAAGACGATGCGGCATAAAATCCAAGCCCTACAAGGAGTTATCGTAACGTACAGGCGTGCGAGTGTCGGACGCGGTCCAATTACGGGCAAAGCCAACGCCGGGACGAGAAGGTCGAGGCAGACCGCGCGCGACAGGCCGACGTGGCCGCAGCACCTTGTCCGACAAGAACGAGGCGGGACAGCTTTGTATGTACATACGTATGTACGGTATTGTATGTATAGGTTCACTTGCGCTGCAGGTATATATATGGAAGAGGGAGGGATTAACGAGACGCTCGGAGAGTGACGGCGCTGGGAGGGGCTCTCCTGCAGCTCTGACCCGGACTTTGCCGAGCCCGGCAGAGCCTGGAGGGTTGTTGATGAAAAAACACTTGCACTCCGTGGCCAATCGAAGGAGCAACAGGCATATACCCCCGTGATCCTATGTATATGCTCCCTTTTACCGAGTATAGGTCGTTTGTCACTTTCTCCCCCTTTTGTTTTCTTCGGTCGGTCTACTCCCTTGTCGTCGCGTTTCCTTCGCTCATCCCGTTGCGTCAGCTTTTCGGAGGGGACACTGCTATACATATAAGCCGATCAGAGCTCTGAGCTGTTGTCGAATGCGTGCGCGCGCGCGTGTATAGGTGATGCTTCGTGGTATACGTGTATATAAATGACGTCGGGGCGGCTTTGACAATCGATACGCGCGGGCGTTCACGATACCCCGAGTTGAGTAATACCGCGCTCTGGTGAGATGTATATACGGCCGGGTAACAAACAACAAAAATCAATTACTTTTACGGGCTGTTGCGTCGTTGAACAATATATATATACGGTTCATTCGGTAACGATGAGGTGAAACGAGCGTCATATTTTTTGTGAATTTCACTCGGCAGGGTTGTTTTTTTTTTTTTTTTTTGTAAAAGTTTCACGTGGATTTATATCTTTTACTTCGTTTCCTTATCACCCGATGCCACGATTTAAAAAAAAAAAAACAAAAAAAAAGTTCACGAGAGAACAGTCGACAGCGAGCGCGCGGGGGAAAGGAGGTACGTAATTCGAGCGAGCGGGCTCTGGGGGGAAATTATCATAACCGCGGCGTAACTCGCGCGGAAGATTGGGAACGACGAGACGGGAATTGCTTCGAGAATTTTTTTTTCTTCCTCCGAATATGCGTGTATAAACGTGACGGTGAATTGCGCACTCAAATTTAATACATATATTTTCTGGTACAGCGAGAAAAAGGGGGTTGGGGGAGGGGGGTAAGGTGCTACACCCCGGGCAAGCGCTAAAGCCCAGAGTGTAACATAATATTATGTAAGAAGCGGAGAAAAAGCGACTATCGCAAACAGTGCGCCACAGGTGCAGCGGTGGGAGAAAAATGACGAACGACCGAGTGTTTTTTTTTTCCCCTTTTGTTTATCATAGCCTACCGGCACGGAATTTTCGGTATAAATCATCCTCGGGAGGCTAGAATTCAAATCGAACTTGATAAATGTGGAGTTCACGGTAAAAGAGCTCCTCCACCTCTTGTGACAAATGCGCAAAATTGTACAACTCGTGAATTCCCTGCTATTCGTATCAGGACGTATACACAGTGACAACCATATCCGCGAGTTGTCCCGTATATGCGCTTCGTCCCAAGTCGACTTCGGCTCGACCGGGAAATGGAGCTCACGAGTGTAGCTCTGAAGGGTGAAAGAGCGAAAAGAAAAACCACGAGGTCCCGCCGTCCAGCGCAACGGGTAAAAACATTCCGAGAGCGACGGTGAATAATTTAAAGCGGGGCTCTGTGTCACTTCGCGCCGGGGGTGTATATGTATGGAAGGGGGCGCTCGGAGCGGAAAGAACAAAGAGCTGGGGAAAGTTGAAGGCTCTTGTCTCGCGAGTCGAGTGTTCGAGTTGCAGCGATGGGGGGGGGGGGGAGTAAAAAGCGGGGGGTTTTCTCGGGGCCGAGCGCGCCTCTCTTGGCTGAAATTCGAGAGACACGATGCGACGAGCCCCGGTAAGAGCGTATTAAAACTTTAATCGGCATTCAAAGTTTGTGCGGTACAAGGGGTAGGTGCCACGGTCTCGTTGCCGTGGCTTTTGCAGAGACAACAACAAAAAAATCACGACTAAATGCACGTTTCTTACGGATCGGGTGTTTCGCGAGCGTTCGAAAATGCGAGTACTATAATATACGGACTTTCGCACGGATACTTGGAAAATTTATTGGATAATACCACTTTGAAAGAACACAATGCTCAACAAAAAACAGTGCATTACGATTTTAAAGAAAAAAAAAAAAATAAAGGAGTCAAAGTATTTGAAAAGGCACTCAAATATTTGATACTCATTAAACTTTACTAACTAAAGCTTGGTTGCTCTAATTTGGCACAACAAAAAAAAAATACAAATGTTTTTTCTCAGTAATGTATTGCAAATTAGTGATGCACACAAAAAATCAATGCAAAAAAAAAAGAAAAAAAAAAAAAAAAAAGAAATGCTCTTTATTCAGGAAAAATAGTTTTTCTCTTAAAAAATTCATAGAATGATCGTGCCCAACCCTGAAAAATACATAGCACCCGTATATATAGGCAATTACATTCACGCACCAGTGCAATAAAACAAACCATGGCTAAATCGACACGAGCCTCCACCACCCCTTCGCTCGTAAGTAGCAATAAGAGACACTCAATTGGTCCTTTGACAAAGGCGTAAACGAAAACTTAACTACCGGCAACTATATTAGTTGATTCCAGTCACATTCGTCCCAGTTAATGATTGCACGTACACACGAAACGCGGTGACGCAAAGATGAGGCTCGAAACTTTTCTTCCACCTTAGCCCCGTTCATGCGGGTGTCAAACTAGTATAGGTATACACCCACACACTTGTAACAAATAACATGTACACGCCAAGTTCGTCGACCAGCATCTCGAGCAACTCGCTCCGCTGTTATATATATATATATACATACCTATACCTGTCCTGTTTACATCTATTATACACCCTGTGGTCTATAATAGCGATGGAGCTCGCACGCACCACATACTTATAACAACGGGCATACTACAATAATGGGCATATACTTTATACAACGTATATAAATATATAGTACGCACGTGAGGTCACAATTATCATTACTATTCATAAATCCGACGGTGCGTCGTTTGCAAAGGTGAGGTAGGGGGGTTTACCAATGTAAATATCGTGCCACTTACGCGTAAGGCAAACGTTTCATTGCAATTTCAAGACTATAGGCGAACACGCGCTACAAAAGTTAAAGAGCACCACACCAAGAGAGGGCACGTGTATATTTATCGATCCCTGCGGCTGATAAATTAACAACAACGAGCGCACTTATTTATTTCCAAGGAGAATTTCGCTTGGCTCGAGCACTGTGTAATAACTACGCACGGAGAGCCACTCCGGTGAATTATTCATGCGCGCGACCCGGGTGTACACCTATTGTTTTTACCGTCTGTGTGTGTGTGTGTGTGTACATAATATAGTATGTCGCGGAGCGCGTGTGTTTATAACATTATACTCAAAAATCACATGTTACAAGAGTATACATATACCTACGCTCGGTAGCTCTATATGTGCCGTTTGACTTATAATTCAGACACGCGTGCACAGTACGCGACAATAACGAGTACGTGATATCATACAGTTATATCGTAGGGCTGTCTAGAATATATATATATACATATATATATATGTACATGTAGGTGTACTAGGAGCCCATGTTTAATTTTAATGCCGTACGTGATTGTTTGCACACACGCGCAATCGAGAGGTTGGACAAGTAGAACAGTCCGCGTTTGGTCAGACGCGTGGTCGTTCCCTATACAGCTGCAATATAATGAGTTTTTTTTCACCATATAACTTGACGCACGAGTGAGAAAATTGAAAAACATGTACCGTCGCTATAGCACGACACGAGTATTTATAAAAAAAAAAAAAGGCGAGCACAATGGTTTTTTTTTTCTGAGAGAGCTCGTGCGATACTTGTTGGCCGGAGACAGCGCCGTGGCGGGTTATAGTTACGAAGGCTCTTCGTTTAGTCGCAAGAAATCGTGGGGGGGGAACGGTTGTATATATATATAAGACCGTAACGAACGCGAGCAACAGGCTTGTTTTTGCGCGTGTTTTTTTTACGAGGAAGGAAACGTTGCGGTTACCCGGTGGGCTGTTTTATGTACATAAAAATCGAGTGGAGGATTTGCGCGAACGTAAAATTTTGTTTTACGCTTATTTCATGGGTGCGAAAGAGGAATCAGAGTATACGAACATGGGGGGAGGGGGACATTTTTTGAAGCGCTCGATATTTCGGGAGCGTGTGTTTGTGCAATAAAACAGGAGGAATTTCGTTATTTTTCATCTTCGTTGACTCTTGGCACGTTCGTCGAAATCGAGCTCGCGACCGTCTTTGCGTGCGTTTTCACGTAAAAGAGGGTAATATTTACATGGGGGCTTTTTTTATCGTTGAATCAATCATTGACTATAGTTACATTTCAAAATAAAATATGATAACGTTGATGCTACTTAACCTACATTGTTTGTAGGTATGTGTGACATAAAACGATGAAATGTAGGTACCAAAGTTACGAGGATTTGTCGTTTATGCTCGACAAAGTCTACAACGTACGCGTAGTTTTTTGTAGGGGACTTTTTATTCCAACCATGTGCCGTGGCACAGATTTTACAAAATCATTATCGAGTGTACGTATACGTGTGAATGACATCGGCAGAGGATTGACGATGAAATGTATTTTCATCCGACAGGAGCTTACGTCGCTCAATTACAAATAAAAAATGGCACGCATGCACTGTGCAGACGTCATCATGCCTGTTGATGTAATTGACACGGGCTAGAAAGAAAAGTAACTGATTTAGTCCGTAAACACTGTATGAAAAACAAAAAGTTAAATTACAGATGAAAAATTTTTTTTTTCTAAACAAAACTCAGTCTCAATTTACTGCATGATTGAAAACGTGACTCTATATATCGACTAAAACGGGTCACGTACAACACAGTTTAAAAAAGCCATTAAGATTTTTTTTCCTTATTTTTAATTTTATAGATGATGCAAGATCATGTACATACGTTAACAAAATCACGTAAAATTTAAAATTTGATGCACAAACGTGTACAGAAAAGGTCCTTTACAAAATCATAGACAAAGTCGAGCGGCTACAATAAAAGGCACAACACGATAAACGAGGGCAATGTTTAAAAAAATTTATAATGACAAACTATTCCCGAACAGATGGCACTTTTAACTGGGAATGCAAACGTGTTATTTCAACTCACTCAAAGCATATAAAATTGCAATATATTTTTGTACACGTTTGCATCCATGTAAATTTGAATTTTCAACTCAGTTATCGCGATTAATTTATAATTAACACACTTAAAACGGGTCAAAAGGAAAACTCGTTTTTGATACGTAATAAAAATGACGCACGTAAACGTGTAAAATTATTTTGATGAAAAAGTTGAAACGATCCACTTGCAGTTGTTGATCCTTGTGTAAACGTACAGGGAGTTTTGAACATAACTCTTTCTCTCCGCAACGAGGGATGTACTCGCCTCTATCGACTTTACCGAGACCGAGACCGTGTGGCTCATGTGTCACGCATAAAAGAGAAGGATTTTTGCCGTCCACTCTTTTCCCACCTCTCCAGCCTAGTCCTCTAATGGACAGCTCGGACCCATCCAAAAGAGCTACTTTTCGGACACCGAAGCGCCACGTCACTTGTGGCCGAAATAAATCCAGCGGATCTTTTTCCAAAAGAGGATTAGTCGTCGTGCAAAGGGTGCATTGGCGTACGCTTCGAAAAACACCCCGCGAGATCAAGTTGTTCGTATATGCATGAAAAATATCATTCCGCACAGCTACGAGCTTGTTTGGAAAAAAAAAAAAAAAAAAAAAAAAAAAAGGAAAATATATTCGACAAGCTCGTCGATGGCAAAATCGTGTAAGGTAACGATCCTTCAGAAAGCAGGGAAGAGGAGAGGTGATGATGCAGGCGTCGAGGAATACCTTCGCGAAATCCGTACGAGGAATGCGAGTGGTACAAATAAAAGTATACATATACACCGGAGACAAGAGGGAAGACGCGCCAGAAAAATCCGTGGCACGAGCGATGGGTATATACGGAATGGTAATGGCACGCGCGCGGGGGTAGATTCACTGGGACGGAAATCACACGGAGCTCTGGAGTCCTGGTGTGCGTGCCACTAGTTCAATGTGTACACGTTGCAAAGGTGCATTTTCGTCAAGACTACGGCTCGTCGTGTACGTGTGAGCTACGAGAATATATATATATTGTACATATAAATACACATGGTACGTTGGTTACCATGGGGGTGGTAATAAATGGAGAGCAGAGCCGTTAGGAGCTTTTAAAGCGCATTATCAGCTTATAGCCTTTGATTTTCCATTCCTTGTGGCCGACGAATGACCCGGAGCTCCTGATTGAAAAAATAATAATAATAATAATAATAATAATAATAAATGAGAAGTGAGCGAGAGAAACGAGATTGGCTGCTCGGTGGTTCCTCTTTGACTTTATCGTGATGTAAAATTTAGGTACTAAAATCTTTATTCCTTAAAATAATGCACTACAGTCGGGGCTTGAATTAAGCGTTGAAAAGGATAAACAAAGCATACACACATACATATTATAACAGAGTCCTTGGTTTTCAAAGTCCTTATTTCCCCCGCAAACAGGCTCGCGGTACTTATACGTATATATACTTTGCCGAGATTTTTTTTTTTTTTCGTCCGGCGTCCCTCCTCCCCCCCGTTGGACAGAGGCCTCCTGTGACACGGAGCTCGAATGCGGTGAGCACGGAAGGGAGCGAGGGATCCGGGTCAAAGTCAATTTACTCATTTACGAGGCTGGTGGGGCTACAAGACACTGCACCTTCGCCCCACTGTACGTATACATTGGGGGTTATTGTTTCGCGTTCAACAAGTCCACCGGACGAGAAATGGGTTGTTGCCCAATCGAAAGAAAATGATTGAAGGACAGAAGGTTTTTGCTGTACGGCTGCGGCACATGTAACTATGGACTCTGGTACACCCACGGAGGGGAAGTAGAGCGAAACGAGGAAAAAAAAGTGACGAGGCTCGAAATGGTAGGGTCGAAAAGTCAATGATTGCGCGGAGAAATGGCTCCCGGAGCTGTATCCTCGGGGGAGCAGCTGCTGGCGGACAAATAAAAGTAAAATACAGTACGCGTGTGTACGTGTGGGAGCTCAGGTGAGTGCCATCCGCGTGGAATCGAGTGGAAAGGAATGTAGGGTCGAAGCCTCGTTTCCCTCCTTCTTTTGCATTTCCCCCCCGCGATGCTCGGACTTTTTTCCGAACACACACGCTCACGCGGGCTATTGGATTTTCCCTTTTTGTTAAAGCACCTCGACCGTAAATTTAATCACAGCCCTTGCAGCGAATGGACGGCTCGCAAAAGGGTATTGGAAACACAACTCTGCACCTTCGCTGTGCACACCCGGGGGAATTTCATAGAAATGTCGCAAAGTGATTCCTCTCGCTGCATGTCCGACTAATCAGGGAAGCTGTAGACAATTCATTGCGTGACAGAAAATAAACCATGAGGTCCGAGGTATGTCTATCATGCAAAAACTATTTTAAAGAAACGGATTCGGGGATCACTCGTGTGCAAAGTATGTCCGACGGAACAAAACAGAGCCAACCGACTATATATAGCAGCAGAGCAGATAAACGGACAAGAAGGGGGGTGGGGGAGAAGAGCACCTCGAGGCGCCGAGCCACCGCCTATGTACGTATCAGCAGCTCCCAAGCTCCGGGAGTTAATTTACTCGCGCGAAAGGGAAGCTTTGTACACACAAGCGATAGCTCGACAGGCCATTCGTGGGCCCGGCTTTCATCTCGACCGATGCGCAAGGAAGGGGAAGCTATAACCCCTTCGCTCCAATCTGAAATTAACATTTTGTTGGGAACTGTTTTAAACCAGTTGGCTTTATACGTCACGCACAAGTTGTATTCGGTGATTTGGAAAAAGGGTGGATCACAGGGTACGTGGCTGTCGGAGGTTGCAAAAGAGACCTCCGCGTACCAATACGAGATGATGCACGTACATGGAAAAACACTTTTGTATTTGTCACTACAATACCATGTACATAATGTACCTGCGAATTGTGATTAATGAAGCGTGTACGCCAGTCATAATAACGACTTGTCCGATCCACGTGTACATATATATTACGTATAGTAACGACATACGTAGAGTAGCCTCGAATGAACCTCTGGCCTCTGACTCTCGAGGGAGAAAAGAAAAGCGGAGCTATGTAGTATACAGACTCACGAAAGGAGGTCTCCGATTGAAGCGCCAAGCGATTTTGGTCTTTTGAATAAATATCCGTCCACCGATGCCATTTGCGTGCGTATATATAACTTGATCAGGAACTTCAGGTGCTCCCAAATCGACGATCAGTGAAACTAGAGTAGATCAACTCGAATGGAATTAACTCGCGCGTTTGATCGTCCCGAGGAGAGACGGCCATATATACGCGTCGCTCGTTCTTCGGGCCTTTTTTTTTTTTTTAACCATCGAATGATTAAAATTCACGAAGCAAGGACAAAAACTGTACGTCCTCCTCGAGGAATTCGGGACTTTGCAGTACGTACTCTTGTATATTCCAATTGTCGCATGTATTGAAAAAGAAAAAAAAAAATCTCCAAGTCGCAATTATCGCACTTGCGAGAGGATCGACGGACCAGCCAGCAGGCTCCCGCGAAGAGCAGTAGCAGCGCCGCCGGCGGATCGTTGATTTCTCATCTCCGGGAATCGCCGAGTGAATTTAATCAAGCGCGGAGTAGGGGGAGGGGGGGCCAAAAGGGGGAGTTTAGCCGGGGTGGGAACGAAACTTGATCAATAACAAAGTTTTGCCTAATGGAGCGGAAGTTTGGTTTGCTCTGTCGTCGTGGCCGACAACGACTATACGACGTCGTTGTTCTCTTATTTCGCCTCGATTACCAGCGAAAACCAATAGAGTGTACTTATACAAACTAAACACGCTCCATTTGGCAAATGGAAAAACAAACTTTACATTTTCCTTCTCTATATTTTTCATAGGCGAGTTACTTGTACTATGTATCCTCTACACGAGCAAAAGTTGAAATTTCGCACAGTCGCGAATCATCAATATGTAACGACGCGCGAGGGTGGATCGGTGGGGTATTAAATACTAATCGAGCAGTAACTTTGAGTCCCGAGTTTGTCGTAGTCGAAAAATAGGTCGGCTCCTCTGGAAGATTAACGACCAGTCGAGTGGGGAGGAGACAATCTGTACACGAGAAAATTGGGTTGACGTACGTGACTCTTTGTTTTTCTATATACGACTGCGTTGGGGAGGAGGAGGAGGAGGAGGAGAGAGTACAGTTCCATCGATTATTAAAAATGCATTTTCCATTTGCTGCTTACGCGCGAAACGAGATTGATTATTTATCGATGACCCTGACTCGATTGTTCCCGGTGCAAAGGACACATTTTTTTCGTTTCTCCTTAAACTCGATGGCTCGTTAGGGAGGAGTTAATCCAATTTGACGTTGCTGGTTGGACTTGCACGAATATGCTGGGCTGCATTTAATAGTATACGAACCATAGCATCCGGCAACAAGTAACAACTGCCCGACGAAAAGCCAAAGGGAGCTCTTTGGCGTATAATCATACGGAGCATAAAATATTCCCCCTTGGCAAGCGAAGGGCTTGTGCATATAATATCTACGTACTCGATAAACTGAAAACGGAGCAACAGTCACCGAAATGCATGCGCATGTACTTAAACACATGTATACGCGTACGAAGTCGGTCGGAAGGAGCCTATGGCACGCGGAAAGAGAGCGAGTCTGGCAAACTGCCAGGGGCAGATGAAGATGACACAACTCTTGCGAGTGAATGGGTCTGTAACGGAAGGCAGCTAGGCAAGTATAGCGTATACTTAATAAATTCGGAAGTGTAAGAGAAACGGGTGGCCCGTAATTTTTCCCCCTTCGTCGAGCTGGGATCGGCCAGCGCTGATGGCCGAATCGAAGCTCCTCTGGTTTATTATTTTTCGCTCTCGATCTGTCGTGGGGGAGAGATCGATGCTACCGAGGATTTATACAGGCTGGCTCGTTCTTTCTTTTTTTTTTTTTTTTTCTTTCATTCTTATGTAGCAATTCAATGATACACCACGTGGTCCGAGGTATATTACCATGATCGATCCGTGGGATGAATACAACTCGACGGTACAAGGTTCGTATAAAATGTCCCTTTTCAACCCATCACAAAGAGGGGCAGGCACATGTATAATGGGATACACCGCACGAAATGAAAAATTCACCCGCCCTCCAGTTGAGTCAGTGGGCTGCAGCTGTGATTTTTCATTTTGGAGGACAAAAAAAAATCGCAGGGCTCGAGGATATAAGCCAGCCAGGGTGCAGCTTACCCGATAACTTTTTCATACTCGCACTCGCGGCTTATTTATACGCTACACAAGAGCCGCGCGATGGGGGGGGGGAAGCGCTCGATGTTCACGCAGAGATAAGCTGTTTTGTCGTCAATTTGCCGCCCAATGTGTATACACGCGATGTATAGTATAGGTTCGCGCAAAAAGCTGCACTTTTTTTTCCACTCGTTGACGAGGGAGCCACTAAAATGTCCACGGAGATGGAAGAAAACACGCGCAACCACTCTTCTTTTTTTTGCTCTCTCTCTCTCCTCCCCTTGAACTCTAACACGGCTAACAGAGAGAGAGAGTTACAAATTCATACGCCCAACTTACGTTATGGCACATAACAAATATATATTTATGTACGAGACGCGTTGTGCTCGCGCGAACGACTCTAATGGAGCCGTTGAGCCCAAGGGAGTCCGGCTGACTCGTACAAATGCGTATAGGTGTATTACCCACTTGCATACACAAGGAGTAAATATATATTCACGCAGGGCATAAAAATAACGTCCGGGTAGCAGGTAGTAAGGTCGTTTTTGTTTTTCATTTATTTTTCATTTTACCGCCACGTAAGCGCATAATATGATTCACGAGCCGGTGTTGGGAGAGAAATATAAAACTTGGCACGAAATTGACGAAAAGGAAACAAAGGAAGGAACTGCACACGAGTTTGTCGCCCGCAACATCGGATAGCCCGAGTTCGGATAACAGATAATCCAACCGGGGATGTTTTCCACCCATAATGACACCAGTTGGTACAGCGCCTGCCTACATACATACAGAGTAGAGCTAAAGTTGAAAGCACATGCTTGTACGTGGGTTGTGATAAGACATGAGCTCTCGTGTCCATGTGCTATCGCTCTCGCAGAGCCAGTGGTGCGCCATCAATGCAGGGCCCAGGGATGTATATAATATGACACACGCTTATATCCAAAGGCGAGAGATAGAGAGAGATATATCTCGCGTGCAGATTCAGCGGCTTCTACCGTATGGATTCAGCCTTCACCGAATTATGGTAGAGCGTGGACGCAGATGACACGCGGTTAAGTGGATCATTGTGTTTCCGTGGACGCAGGGCATAATGGATACAGGGCTCTCCATTGGAATTCCAAGATTTTCCTTTTTACCGATAGGTGTACCGCTCACTTTCAAGATAAGATTCAGCTTTCGTGGTGTCGTTTTATTTTATTTTTTTTCTCTCCTCTCCCAAATCAACGGCAACCCCTGCCACGCGAGCCTCGAACTTAATCACAGAGGAGCGAAGTTTTGCGACGTTGTAGGTTCAACGGTGAGCGGACAAAGGGGCGCCTCGAGATTTTCCGGTTGGGCGAGGGTGCAGGTCGAAGACAAGCATCGATTGGAAAAGGAGAACCAGGGGGTGCCTCGTAAGTACAGGAGTCGACTCGAGCTGGGGTTGGGGGTTGGTATCATTTTAGTCATCGAAAAGACATCAGGGCGGTACAGCACTTTACGGGCCAAATATATATATATATATATAGATTTCGTGGATAAGATCTGAGGGGAGTGGGAGGGTATGGCAATAAAAATGCAAAGTGCGAAGGGAAAAATCAACGCCACGAGGGGAGGGAGCGGACCTTCTCGATATTTCCTGCGCGTCCTTACACATGCTTGTCCTGCGTGCACGTAAGGGGAAAATTGCCACACGAACTACCAGGGGGGAGGGGGGCATCTTTGACGCTTTTTTTCCTTTTGATCCTCTCGTGCCGTAGGGCGTCCTCTCGTTATTTTCACGCTGCTCGGCTCTGCACACGAGCTGCAACGCGGCTGCGATGGGCTTCCTGTAGGTATAGATGTCGGGAGAATCAAGAAATAATTTTTACTTTTACGCACGCTATTCGTCCGCTCGCAAATGTAAGGGGGAAAAAAAAAGAGTCCCTAGTCATAACGTGTCTCGGTATACACTGGTAGATCTTTGGAAAAAGAAGAATAACAACGATGCAAAGAAAATTATGTTTATTCAACAAAAAAAAAGGGACTTTATAGTCACTCAGTCGGCGAGAAAAGACTTTGTTGCCGTGAAAAAGATTCATTTTGTCTCGACGTAGCAAAAAAATATGTACATATGTCCCCTCGATATCGAGCGACTTTCCGCCCGTTTGGCGAGGGAAGGGTAATGAGTAAAAAGTCGGTCCAAGAGAAGAATATACCTCCCTGCGTGCAGCCAATCGAAAGGACGAGATAGCGTACATGGGCACCTGCATTTGGACTGTATGTGTATACTTTTTCCATACCGGGGAAAACAGCGTGTGTGTATATATATATATACACATCGGGAGGACGAGTCGCGCACCTGGCACTTTGTCACCGACGTGTCTCGCATGACAGAGAGGCGCGGGATATATATACGGCTTACACACACCCCCCGGCGCTCGTTACTCGCTCCTTCGCACGGACCTCGCGTGGAATCCAATCAGGGGATGCGAGAGGGCGGTGTCTCAAAGACCCGGAAGGGAAAGCCGATTCTACGTCTCTGTGGGGGGTCGCGGCGCGTGTATTACAGGATCGTCGCCGATTATTGCCGACTGTGTATAAACGAGTCTCTTCACGTACCGTATTATACCCGGCTCCGAGTGGTACATCGCCCGGATAATGGGTATTGGCTGTTGATCGACGTCTATACTTGCGTACACCATCCAGGTACATGTACAAATGACGGTAGTCCCCATATAGTGCTCGCGTATTTGATTTATGTAAGTATATTCATCATCCTGCACACCTATGGTTATATACTTATATACGTTGTGTGGTGTATAACGTCCCTGTGATGGGTCGATTCCGGGTTTTATTCCACGTCTACTGTGGAGTTCAAATTTATTTATTCATTCATTTGTTTGTTGCTAACTCTTCGGTACAAAAAAAAAAAAAAAAAAAAAAAACTATATCCAAGTCCTTCGTCAAAGGAACCAAAAGGGGAGAAAAATTACGGCCGTGGCTAGATGCAGCCGGGCGAAAGCTAGGCAAAGGAAAAAGCGAGCCCCTCCCCCCCAACCCTTGCACAGCTGGTTGTTTTCGGTGCTCGCGGGCCGGGCAAGGTTGGTGGACGTGCGCGAGCCAGCCCCCTCGAGTGGCGACTTTGCACCTTGAACTCCGACCTACTTTACCTGAGGAGATCCCTACATACCCAATATATAACACCCAGGAGAAACGAAGGGTCCATTTTTTCTTTCGAACTGATTTTCATTGTCAAGACCCTGATTGGCCCTGGTGATTTCAGTGGAGAGATACTTTTGAGCTCACCGTGAGGATGATCCCTTCGTTGGAAGGAGAAAAAGAGGAGAGTCGGGTTAGATACGGAGGGTAGAATCCCATTTACGAGAGAGAGAGAATTTTTTCCGCGTCTTCGTTGTGAATTTTGTATACGACTCTGACGTCGTATGGTAGAGGGTTTTTTTTATATACCCGTAGTTCTCTCGGTAAAGCATGAATAAATTGCTCAAGAGTTTGTTGGGTGTAGCTTTTTTTTTCTCAACCGTATAGGCTTTTTGCAACTTTACCACAAAAAGGGTCAGCGATGAGCTTCTTTTACTTACAGGCTTTATTTTTTGTTCCGGGCAGTTTATACTCGAAGCGGCTCGTTATACTTCCAATGGGCGGAATCGATGTACCAAGAAGAGACAAGAGAAAAAAAAAAAAATCAGGGGGATGGAAATCTCTTCCATGATACACGCAAAGGCAAGCAAAACCGTACAGCAGAGATGAGGCGAGGGTGAAACGAAATCCCTCGAAAGCGTCGACCGGCGAGTGAATTCGATAATAGACCCTCCTGCCTTTGGCCGCGCACAATGGAGAAGTGAAAATTCAAAGAGCCCCGCACAAAAGGGCGGGAGCTGTACGCTACGCTGGGGAAACACAAAAAAGAGAGAGGGCCCGATGACAGAAGGAGAAATACCAATCCGATCTCGTTAAGCCGTCGATTAAGGCCAAAGAGCTGCACATCGAGATATACAGTTATAGTTACCTTCGGTCCAACCCGTACAGAGGGAGGAAAGTATAGACCTCGCGCGGGACTCCCCGCAAAAAAGTACTCGCTCTCGTAAGGGACCTGGTTGATGAACAAAAATCTATGAGTGCTCGAATCGCATAAAGATACCTTCCTTTAGTTGCGATAAATTCGTTGTAACCCCTATCCACCCTGCCACCTACCGAGCACCAGTAAACCAGGGCTCTTCGACAAATTACTTTGGAGCATTCTACACCCCTCGTCGGGAGGGTCATTGTTCCTCTGCACATACAGCTCGGGGCTCTCTCTTTTTCTTTGGCTTCCCCGAGCGTTTACATCTCGGGCCTTTCGTTAAGCAAAGTGTTTGTGGACGCTTATTTTTTTTCCTTTTTTTACTACTTTTCTTTGATTGCGATGGAGATGAAATGGTTTTTCTTTTTTTTCCCCTGTACAGTTGTTTATTCGCGGGAATCGGTGCTCTATATACGGTGAAGAGTACACTTGCGCAATAAGTTGGGGATCTCCTTTGCAAATTGGAAGCGATAAAGTTTTCAAGGAAGCATATATCGACGTTTTCGAAAATCCCCCTCGTATACATGTACGAATATTGTTCGGCCTATCGGGGCTAAACAGGGCGATCAGCGGAAATTGCATTTTAGCATAAATCGTCGTCGTCGTCGGCGTTTATACAGTGTGCAAAATGGTATAGTGTACGTATGTAGAGCGATGCCATTGGATCGAGCGAGGTTTATTAATTGTATCGAGTTAACGGGGCGAGAGTGGCGCGCGGGCAAATGGAATTACAGACGAAAATTGGATTCCGCTGACGGGACCGCGGGTATTATAATACGCTTTGGAGAGGGAAATTATTTTTTTTTTTTTTGTCCACCCTCGCGTGTATTTTGGGAGAAAAAAAATTAACGAAGCGGTGCGTGAACTGATTTTTGGAAAAAAAAAGGTTTTTTCGCGAAAATTCGCGGTTTAGTGGAGGACGAAAGTTTTCCACTGTAGGTGCATCGTACATTGGTACGCCCCACGTCCGAGCAGTGGTTCCGAGAAAATCTCGAATATTATTCGGCTCCGGCCTCATTCAGATTTGCATTTTAACTCTGTCGCTCCGGGAAACTCGCTACATTATCCTTCACTCCTAAAACTAACTTTCGTCTCCTGATGATAATCCCATAGTGACATATAATGACCCTCTAATAATGAAAACACACTTACCAACGCAATCACCATTTGTCCCATTCGAAAAAGATGCAACACGCGGCTATGATAAGAAAACACGCAACGTCACGTGAACGCGAGTAACAAATCCATCGAGTTGGAAACGAGTCTATCTCAAAGACGCCACGGAGCCTCGTGAATTATCAAGAGCCCGAGTCCATTAGCACTCCGCGAGCTTCACTGCCTGAAGAGTACTGCAGACGTATCTTGTAACTCGCACCCATCGTCTATCGAGTGCTGGTATCGGGAAATTGCGGGTGGCGTGTAACGCTCCCGCGACCTCCGCCATTCCTTCGAAATTGAAGGGGATGAGCCGCGGTGGCGGAATGAATTCCCATCACGTCACTGCTCTCCCTCCCCAGGCTGTCAAACACTAGCTGCATCGCAACTTTTACATGCATACGAAAGCAGTGAGGGTGGGGGGAAGGAGCGGCGCGGGATGACTACAGATGACTGCAGCTCGACTCGTACTACTGGAAACTCGTCCGGAGGGTTTTGACAGCCCGGGGGGGGGGGTGATTGGACGTTGCGGTCCCTGTATTAATCGAGGAGGAATGAATATACATTTGGGAAGAGGAGCACGAAGGAATGTGCGTTGGAGAAGGGAGTCGAGCGACGCTGACGATGTTGACACGGGAGGAGACGAGAGAAGGGGCCAAAAGGACTTTGGATCCAGCTGACCTGTGTATGGGCTACCCAGGGATGGGAGTTTCATGTAAATTTTATCACCGAGATGGAAGAGTACGAGTGTGGGTGTGTACACGTTACTCCATACTGCCTTTGAACTGTCAAATTGCTTGGAAATACGTCCTTTCTTAAGGATTTTTTTTTTTTTTTTTTTTTTTTTTGGAGGAAAGAAACGTTTGTGGAAATTAACAAGCATGACATAAAGAAAGTCCGCTGCCAGATGGATCGAGCTCGAAACTTTTTAATAACGGAATACTTGGAGGGGGGGGGGAGAAAAAAAGCCAAGGGTCAAGGAGTTTTATGAGATCCGTGAAAAAATCTCCGAGCTATTTATAAGCTAAAAAAGAGAGCGGTATAATATATATCGAGCGAGGGAGGGGGGGGGGGGCATTGTGTTTTACACAGACACGCGCGTGTGCACGACGTGGTAGACTTGCCGAACATCGGTCTTGTAATTTCGCTCGTGGATTATACTCACGATGTTTCAAGGGATTTATATGTGCTTTGTAACTTTTTCTTTTTCTTCGCGTGCTTTCTCGTGTCCGAACGATAATACCTCTTGTTTCGGCTCGGGGTAGCCTCTTTTTGTCCATCATCTCGATTCGAATACCCTCCTCGTCACGTATTGCTACTTTCGACCCTTGGCACCGGAGGGCTTGTCCCGTGAAAAATGGTATACCGGGCAAACACGCCGACTTACACACTCGCCTCCTCACTTTCTTCCGGAAGGTGTGCAGCAGCGAGGCGGTAGGAGAGAGAAAGAAAATCAACTCGACTGTTCCGCGCGAGAGTTTGCTCTTTTATTTCTGCCACCTCGAGCCAAAAGAAAGTTGTAGGAATCTTTACGACGCCCCTTTGGGAGCGGCAGCACATTGGCTTCGACTTTTACGTAACGAATAAGGGACTAATCGGCCCAAGCCGTGAAAATTCGACATTTGGAGAGCAAACGTTATGATATTTGAATGTACGTGTATGGAATAATGTAACAATCGACGGCGGAGAAAAAGTTGGGGCAGTGCGGCCTTTTCAGGGGGGCAGAAGGGATTTTTCGTAAAACCAGGTATACGAGCCGCAGGGGCTTCCAAGGTAAACTTTTGGCTTTAAACTTTTCCAGCGAGTTTTGTTTCAAATGAAAATCCCGACTGGGAAGCTGCTGGGCGTTTCCAGTGGGGAAGACAAAGAGGCGGTTCTTTGAAAAAACAAAAGTAAATACTTTTATAAAATCGTACACGAGAAAATTTATCTTCAACAAGAACCGAGTGGCAGGGGAATGAGATGCGAACGTGAGAAAAGATCATCACACGCACAAAGAGAAAAAGAGAGAAATGACAAATAAGAGAACTTGGGAAGCAAAAAAAGTGGGGAGGGTGTAAAAGTATCGAAGCCAAAGAGAGGGGGAGGAGGGGCTATGGGGAACATAAGACAGTTAATGTTCCGGTACACGCGCGAGGGGATGAAAAAAAAAAAAAAAAAAATATTCACGCAGTCCTCAAGCGTGGATAATACCGTCCCCGAGCCGCGGAGGCAACGAAATGCGCATTACCGCGGCTCCGCCGGGGATTCCCCTGCATGTACTTTTATATGCAGCTTTCTTCGCGGCAACTGGAACGAAAAGCCTTTTTCTCGCGCGACTGGCTCCCCGTCTTCCCTCGTCTCCTTGGATCTTTTTCTCTCGTGGCTTGGAATATTCGGCGCTTATTTCGCGAGACTTTGAATTTTGGAACTATTTTGCGGGGGAAACTCTTTTGTGAAAAAAAACACGGTTTTCGGGGGAAATTTAACAAAAAAAAAAAAAAGAGAGGGAAGTTGGGTTGTAACCCTCATCGTCGTTTTTCGTGGGAAAGGCAAATTGGTTGTTGAGAACGAAGGCGTGCATCACCACCGTCAGTCTAATATTTGGGGTTGCGGAGCGCGAGCGAGATGTTAAAGGGGAAGCGAAGGGGAGACAGCAGCCGCAACTTCACTCGGGTGGACTCGCAACGACAGTAACAAACTGCTTCTGATCACCATGTCGTTGTTTTCCGACTGATTTTCTATTTTCCATTCATTTCTACCGATGACTCTTTACCTGAATCTATGATTTTTTTTTTCTTTTATTAGGCGTTAGGAGAGCACATTTAATTTCTATTGTGAGAAAAAAGATGTCGCGGGTTTTTGTATCACAATAGAGTAAGTTTCGATGTATTTGAGTTTGCAACAAAACTTGACAAAGTAAAAGTACAGTGGGATAGCTATATATGGAAAAAATATTATAAAACACGTGATTGTTGAAAACGTTTATATTAAAATTTCGTGATGAAGATGAAATGGCATCATCAAATGATGTTATCTTGAACTGACGGTAGCCCGGACAGTACAAGGTTTATTAACTCGAGCGGATTCGTTTATACATATGTATGCATTACAACTATACGCATGTTGCTCTGGTGAAAAACGCGGCATTCGTGCCTAAAATCCAAAATTTAGTTTTTTTAACTTGGTACATTACCCACAGCAATAGTCAACGTACCGTGTGAAATGGCACCTGAATGGCCTCCATTCACGCATACACACATCAGCCGCATGGAAGTTCGAAGCCCGCCGTCACTTTCACGCCTCGAGTGGTTGTCCGTTGTCTTTCCCCTTTTCCTCCTTCAGTCGCGTAAACGCTCGGCTCCCCCCAGCGTTGCCCAACCCCTTGCTTATAGCTTTGCGGCTCGCTGATTTTCAGGCTGCACTTGACCGACACCTTCGATTCTTTTTCGATCCTCCCGGGGATTTCTTATTTTTTCCCCCTCCGCGAACTCGACAGCCGAGCTGCGCGGGAAGGTAGAAAAAGCATTTGACCTTGTTTGCAAGGCGGCGACGGCGGCACACTGGGTCAAGAGGTCTTTAGCGAAAAGGAGAGAGATTTTTCCCGTCCTACCCTCCTTGCCCCTCTCACTTTTCCTGGTTGAAATTACCTTCTCTGGCGACTATACTGGGAGAGTCGCTCGGTTTTTCATCTACCTAATTTAGCTGGAGAGCCATTTTGGGACGATTATTTCGGTAGATTGAGAAAGTGGTTTGTACCTATGTATTTTTTTACAAGTACAAACAATCATACGATGGACGTGAAAAGCTTGCAGCTAGTAATTTTGAAAAATAGGCAGCAAAGAGAAGCACTATGGCACTTTTATAAACCTCATCCCTATTACGTACACGCCATGATCCAAGTTACGTACTAAGCGGCAGCAGACTCGCTTATGAAATTTCGCTGCCCACGTGTACCCGCGCATATACGGACACGAGGGGAGGGGGTGACGAGTCGCAAACTCAATTGAAATAGTTGCTAAATTAACGCCGACCTCGAGCGGGAGCGAGCTTTTCCACGCTCGGCCGCGCGGGAATTTGGCAAATATTGAACGCGCCTTCTTCTCGAGTTTATTTTTAAACCCCCCCCCTTCTTTTTTTTTTTTGAAGCTCGAACGGATCGAGGAGACAAAAATTTTTTTTTTTCCCAATCAGTCGTATACGGATTGCTCGCAAATCACGAGACGAATTCGTTAAAATCTAAATAAATACAGGCTCGCTCCATCAGATACACGTATACAATCGAGAATCACGAGGGAGACGGTATCGAGCTAACGAAGCGCCGAGCTATGAAAATTCATGAAATCCATACACACCCCCTGAGAAGTTTTCGATTCCCAATGCATAATCCATAAATGCATATTATGTATATACGTACCGATACCAAAGTACGGCACGAGCTCCGTGTCCATCCATGCACACAAAAGAGGGTCCAAAAGTTTGAATTTCCCGTAATCCGATACACACTCTGCAGCCGAGTCGAAAAGTTACAGTAGCGCATCCTTCGTAAATCACCGGGCCGGCGCAGATATAACGATTCAATAAACGTCCGCGGATGGTAATTGCACCTTATAAAGCATGGATTTTCCGGCGTCATTTCTCTTCACTCCAATTGAAAAGGGGGTAAGAAAAAACACTTGACCACCCCACCATGCTC
Source organism: Copidosoma floridanum (assembly GCF_036245765.1). Lineage (NCBI taxonomy): Eukaryota > Metazoa > Arthropoda > Insecta > Hymenoptera > Encyrtidae > Copidosoma > Copidosoma floridanum. The sequence continues at coordinate 36,073,779 of NW_028321890.1, forward strand.
GCACAACTAAAGAGAAAAGGGAGGGAGCAACGCTTTACCTTCGTTAAAAATATAACTGCTGTCCTGCAACTCCGCACCGGCTACTAGTTCAGCCACACCCTTTAACTTGTTGTTTTTTTTCCCCCCTTCGTTCTCGGAATGACGAGCCCATACCCAAACATGTCCCTAAATTAACACACGAGCTCCCAGACGAATGGAAAATTTCATCTTTCCCGCAACGGTGGCTAACGCGTGTTGACACCGTCGCGCCGGTAAAACGTTTTCAACGAAGCGGGGTCGTGCGTGCAAATAACGCGCACCATACACCGCTCACTGTGTGATGATGGTACGTTCGCTGGAGGACCCGTGAGTTTTGATGTTCGGTTGCGAGGCTCGGGCGGAAAATCGAGCTCTGATTATACACGGGAAAGTTCATCCGCGCAGCGTTGGGCTCGTTAAAACTTTGCTCGAGTTTTGTTTTTTGTTTTTGTCTCTTCGAGGCGCGCGAAACGAGTTTCGGCTCGATAGCTTAATTTTTCCATCAGAGCGGGGCACCCTCGGGCGGAGTAGCAAACATTAAAAAGAAGGCGACAGCCCCGACGGGGAGCGTCTTATATAATATATACCCTCCGCTCGGAGGAAAAGTTCCGGAAAGATAAAAGCTGGGGTGGAGAGTTTTCGCTCCTTTTCCTCTCGCGACTTGTCATTGGCGCCGTATCTCGAGGGGAGCCACGATTTTTCAAGCTGCTCTCGTGCGGACGGACGCGATAAGCAGCTGTACGCGAGCAAAGGTCAGAAACTCCTGCAGGTCCGTACGTATACATAGCTTTGGGGCTTTCGTTTTTTTTTTACACTCGAGATGGTTATGTGGAAGAGCGAGAGGCTCCGTATGTAGTTTTGCTGGCTCGAATGAAAAGTTTACGAGGACTGGTGGGTGTGTGCGTGTTTTTTTTTTTTTTTTTGTTGCCGTAAAAGTTTTTTTAAACGAGCAATCAACACCCCCCCGGTTAACTCTCTAATGAACGAAAATTTCCATCGGATTGCGAATAATTAGTGAACCCCCGGGAGTTGTAAATTTCAGTCGAGCGGTTAATCCGCTTGGCAATTATTGCTCCAAAGTTTCGCGAAATTCGGAAGAGGGAGATGGGGGATGGGTGGGAGAGAGTTACATGCATCGCGAAGGAGTACCGTGTGAAATTGCGATGACGAATATGTTTACTCGCCCTCGTTGCTAATATCAAATTCGGAAAGAAAATGAAAAATCGTCACCGTGAAACAATCACATCATCATATCCCCGCTGGAGCTCCAAACACGTGCAAATACGAGGTAAGACGGAGCTCAAACTGACCCACTTCCCAAGTCTTGTTTTTTACATACGTTCATGTGTAAGCCACGCACAGCAAACACCGTCAAGTAACTAGTGTCGCGCACTCGTAATTCAAAAGCTCGATGTATAAAATAAACAAATCACCCGTCCCAAATCCATATTTTTTATTAAAAAAAATACAGCATCCGCAGCGCAGTATTCAATCCGCGCAGTTAACCCTGAAGCCACAAGGAGAAGGGGAAAAACCCAAACGTGTATGTATATTTCGGGGGGGAAAGAGCAGGTCAGCGCCGAAAGCAATATCCTGCATCGGAAACATTCACGTAGCGCCAGGAGGGGGAGAGGAGGTTCGCGCCGCAAATGAAGAAAAACGACAAACAGGGAAAAATAGAATACGCACTCGTGTGTTGTTTATTACAACGTGGTATACATACACGCAAAAACCCCGGGGGGGTAAGATCAACAAAAGGGGGTTTTTCTTTGCTCGCGATCGCCGCTCGTGGAATTCCCGATAATTAAGCCCGACGGGAGCAGGTGTAATATTGCAGCGCAGAGAGCAACAGCCAAAACTCGGTAATTTGTTCGAGGCGCACTTCCTCCTCTCCCGTATACATTTACGTAGATATCCAAACTTCCGCGGCTGTATCCGCTGTTGTAGCGCTCCTTGCTTACCCAACTCCAAGCTTCGTTCTGGATTCCAGCCGTTGAGAGAGGCGTGGGGGGGGTTAATAAAATAAAGAGCTCAAGTTGCGCGTGGATAACGAGGAAGCCGCGTGTGAGCAATTTGTCCCCTCTCCCTTTTCTCTCTCTCCTCCTCCTTCTCCTACGAGGGAGTACATTATATACATTTACTCATCCATTTTCTTAACTCAAGGAGTCGTCGCACCTTTCCCATGCAGTTTTTTTTTTCTTTTTACCGTCTCGGAGAGCGAAAACTTGCTTTTTCGGATGAGTCACGGCGAAAGTTCTTACAGTAACTAACCCGAAGCGAAGCGGATGAAATATTTTTCTCGAGGTCCAATTAACCGACTCGTTATAATTAATCCTCCCCCTCTGGTTCGCCCCGTGTACTATGTAACTTTAATATTTTGAGAGCAGCGTGTTGTTGTTGCGTCTATTGTCTTGGATCTCGTTATGCAGTGGCGGGACGACGGGAATTAAAACTTGGTCGAATTGATGATGTCAGGGGGGAGGGATGCGTTTATTCGTCATAATTGTGATGGAGCACGGAAACTAGGGGGGGTTTGTAATTAGCCATTGTGATTTGCAGCTCCGTCGGCGTTGCACGTTCGATACGATGCGAAATTTCGTCGATCTTCATTAATAGGGAAATCAAAGCTTGATTGTGTCGAGTCGGGGAAAAAATTAGGGTCATTTAGCTGGTGTTTGATGACTAACTACGTTTGTACCTCATTGTCGCTACACTGGTACAAGTACCACACGGCGTATTCAGGAGTGCGTCATTTGAAAATATACGTTTTTTATTATTGGTACGTTTTTGAGGTGATTCGGTGAAATGAGATTTCAGTGAGTGTCCAGTTTAAGAGAAACTAAGTATATATGGTTAGCTATACGGACTCTGGTGTATCTACGGCTACGTAAATTTTTCAAATTTCTCTCTTAGAGTCAAATTCCAATAATAGGATTGGCATCTGAAATTCCATACGGTATACACTTTTTTTTCAAGCGTTACCGTAGAAACGACCCTGGGACAAAAAAGAAGCTCGTGTGGCAGGTTTTCGAAGCGCTCGAAGATGAGAAAAAGTTGTGGAAAATTTTTGCCTCCTCCTACGTAGGAAATGAAGTTCGCTCTGAAAATGTACGTATATGCACGCATCACAGCCAAGATCGATTTCTCTCGCTCGAAATTCAAAGTACCTATACCCTCGACTATCTCGACGTCAAAAGCAAAGTAACCCCTTAAAAAAATGCAAAAACTAATAGTATAACCCCGAGGGAAAAACTCTCCATCGCGTTATCCCCGACTCTCGAAAAGAGAGTACAGTCCATTAGCACTACCACCGTGGGCTCCTTATCCCCTCGAGGCAGCGTATATACGCAACAAAGCTCGGTTGATTATCTCTCGACGGGCCGACCAAAAGTCTGGGGGCTCGAGCTTTTTCGGGGGGAGCTTAACGAGCCCACCCTCCTTTCCTCCTCTTATCGCGGCACCGCGGAACGGACACGCGAGCCACTCGACCGCCACTAATCCCCGCACGGGTGTGTATATATACACTCGCTCCTACGAGCACCCACTGTGTATGCACAACTCGCGAGAGCGTGCCGGACGCGGTTCTCGTTGGATTTGGTTACCCTCCGCGGCTCCGTGGCTCTTATCTTGCGCCCCTGGATTTATTTCTAACGCCCCTGCCCGCGTTTTGGGTTTTACTCTACGAGTATAGGTGAGCCGTGTCCGTGGGACTCTGAAGTAAAGTTTTTCTTTTTTCCCCCGAGACTTTAAAGAAAAAGAAAAAAAAAAGAGAAAAAGGTACATTCACAACTGGTAATCCAAAAAAATTGTGAAAAAAGATCATTGTCGGCTTTAATGTGAGAACGCACCCTCCCATGGCTCACTCGGCGGAGCTCGTCTATCGGCCGGTTGGGCTGAAAAATGCGAAAAATATGTATACATCCTCGCGTGGAAAAACAAACGGGACCCCGTTAAAACTATACGCGCGTGCGACAAAGCGATCCTCGTTAATCCCCCGTGATGGCGTAAAAAAAAACAAACACGTGTCGCCGATACAAAGGAGGTAGGGGGGGGGAATCGAGAGAACGAAACGAGGCGCACGGAAAAACTCAATCGAGCAGCAAATTTAGCTGCCCCGTGTTTTTCGCGCTATTTTATACACAGTGCTTCAAAAGTGTTTGGACGTGTGTACGCCAGCATTGGGGGGAGGGTATAACGAACACGGTCAACGTTTAAATCCCGAGCCGTGTTTTGCGCCAAACACGTGTATACATTCACTAACATAATCTGCTCGATGTAGGGAGTAGAGATAAGGGATAGAGACGAGCTTTGCTGGAGACAGAGGGGTGTTTGTGAATAAAATTTTCATGAGTTACGTTGGGGGGGAAGATGTGGATGATTGAGTAGTCGGATGTTGGGTGACGTCGAGGCTGTATGGGTTCATTCGGAAGATTGAGCGAGAAAGGGAGGATTTTTTTTTCGGAAGTGTAAAAAAAAAATATAAAGGTGTTTGATGAATGAATATAAATGAATGTACTTTGAATCGTGACAGTGCGGAGGGAGGGTGGGAGGGAAAAAATGATGGAAGTAGGCAAAGTTGTACACGGAGATATTTGTTTCGTACAAAAGCGAGCAAGGGTGGAAATTTTGTTTTCAGATGATGGGAATCACTGCGAGGGAAGGGGGCCCCGTTTGCTTTATTTTTGTCATTTCACGGCGATGACGATCACTAAAATTATACCAGAGCAGAAAAAAAAAAAAAAAAAAAACACCTCCACCCTTCGATTGTTGAATCCAGTGCTCAAGTGCGAATAAAAGTTTCGCCCATTTTCTGTAGCAATTTTTCGCAAACTCCTAACGAACGATTTTTTTACGATTTTTCGCTCGTTAAAATAAAGTATTCAGATACTGTTCTCCCGACACCAGTAGTTTTACGACGATACCCACCGGGAATTCACCGAAAAGTTTTATTTCAGTTTTAAAAATACATATACACCCCACTCGCAACCTTTTAACAATTTACACGGCACTCGGTGTTGTTTCGAGAAATATATTTTTGCAGACCGAAAGGGAGAAATATCCGACTTATTTTAAAAGTTTTTCCATTTATCAATATTGAATGAATCGGCTTTTGGCGCATTCATTTTCATTAGCAAAATAACGAAATCAATGACCATTGATTGGTTATTCATCAACAGGTAAAAAATAAATTTTTATTTACGAGCTCAGCTGTCGTTTTTCTCTCCTCACGACCGCGGTACTTATCTGTCCAGCCAGTATTTCTCGCTTAGCCGATACTGCGCGTGATTGCTCGAATCGTCGCATAAATCGCACGCGGACGTATACATGCCTCGTAAAGTGCCATGCGACACCTTCCAGTGAAGTATGTGCGTACGTACACGTCATTGTACAGATAAACGCACACTGCATCATAGCTATACGTGTGCAAATCGCATGGGTTGCTTCGTTGTATCGTGTTTTCATGTAACACTGTTGCTCCTCATGCCAAAGGTAGAATTCGATATTATTATTATTTTTCTGCACATGGTGACAATGAATCGAGTTGTAGATGAAGGCACATAACGTTGCTACGCGTCAAATGAAATTGATAAATATTCAGCCACAAACAAAAATTGTTCAATCATGGAGCATACCTTTTTTTCAACAACACGTGGATACAAACTAATTATTGGCGGTGGGTACGAATTAGTACTTGTGTTGATTAATAGTAAGAGAAAGCATCTGCACGAGTATTGGGATGTAAAAAGTGAGCCCCAAATAAGATACATAATATTCGCATTAAATTCAAAAACGTGAATAAAAATTACTATCAACGAAACTAAAAGTTCAAAAAAATTGTTGGAAAAAAAAAAAAAAAATTGTAATTTGATTCAAAACGAGAAATCGGACACGAAGATAATTTACGAAACGTTATTATTTCGTTTAAGTGGCCAATACATTGCCAATAAAATAAGTAAACATATTTATATAATCGTATATGTGGCTACTATCGAGTTGTTAACAAAAAAAATTCTTTGTTGTGATGTATTTAGAATTTTTGGATTTCTGAAAAATCCACTTTGTCATCAGTCAATTCCGGAAGCAGCTGTAACTAGGCGCGGTCAAGTGAAATATACATAGAACTATCGGGGCATACCCGTGATGTATTATCTCTGCCACTAACAGGAAGTACAGGTGCACCTACTTTTTCCATGTTTACTTAACCTGCGGCAGGCAAAAGTAATCAGTTTTCCATTAACTTGTCTATTTTCCTTACCACTTTAAAAAAATCACAAGGGGCGGGTGTCTTTTCCAACGATTATAATAATGAAAAATTATTGTGCTGGGATGTATATTTGAAATTCGTACAAGGTTTGGGAATTTTTTCAATACTGTAAAATTCCAGATATTGCTATTGCAGCTATATACTATGATCTTGGAAATACCGCAATAAAATAAAAAATATCAAAGGAAATTTAAAAACTGCAATCATAACTATTTTGATTTTTTTTTTTTCCAACACCAACTAAAATAATCGTTAGGCTTGAATAAATTACTCAATGATTAATATGAAATATAACTGGGTATGATGATTGTTATGATTAATAATCATATTATTAAAACTGGTAGTACCCACTTACACTTGAACAATGGCCTACAGGCTTTGGACGGACAAGATAATTTGAAACAATTAAAATTAATGATTGTTTAATTAAATTGTTTTTAAACTATCAACTTTTAGTTGGGTCGTGATATTTAATATCTTTCTTGTAAAGTTTGACAATTTCAACTTTTGAAATGGGATTTATTTTATCGGTAAAATAATTTGGCTATTCATGATGATAGTAAAATGAATCGAAAAATAGCAAAATGCACAAGTACATGAACTTCATGATTTGTGTTTTCTAGTATTCCCTTTTGCCCCCATCGTTTCGTGACGTCATAGGTACATGTAGTTATGATCATAAGATCTAATAAAGGATCTGATACCCTACTACTTTTGTAGATGCACGAAACTTGCCTTACCCGAAAGTATATTCATCTACGTAAATGGAATATGGAATTCAGTGAGGGTAATCAGCGCTTTACGACTCTTTGTTATAAAATTTTTTTTTTTTACTGATAAGCTACAAACTTTGTTTTTCAACATATGAAATAATGTTAATAAACAATTCTGTTTTTTCTATTACGATTGTACGCATAAAAAATTGACGTTGCAACAAAAATATTTCAAAACAAGTCCACCATTGGAATACCCGAGGAATACCTAGACAATTTCAATTCGATATTATCGCTTTTCTACACTCCCATTTAAAAATACACCATTTGAAGTTTATGGATATTATTACGGAAGTAAATGTTTGAAACCAACGAATGTACTTAGCACCAGCCAATCAAAGTTGCTGGAAGAAACGAGGACTATTCATCATTCATAAAGTAACTCATGTGAACCACCTGTTAAATGACTAACCATTACTAACCATTATCGTAACATTAGCAGAATTAGGTGACAAATATTTTTAACGTAAGGTAGGAGTGAGGATTATTTGTTTTGCGGACACGTTTGGAGACACAAAATTTCGCATATTCATGTTTTTGCTTTCCCATTTCTCACTGTGTCATGATTTATTTTTTAATTTACGATACATCCGTGGTCTACGAAGCTTCGAGAGCCTCGAAGTCATCCGCCTACTTTTTTATTATTCCCCACTCCACGCCTTGCTATCTATAATAGACGATACGTATTGAGCGATTGGTTTCGAGCGCGATTGGGTGGAAATCGACAAATTACGAGTCCCACTCCTAAACGTGCAGGTAACTTCAGTGGGGATGCATTTCCGCTATTTTCCGGCTCTTCCCAGGTATAAAAGCTCAACGATTTCAGCTGGCCCATGTCAGAGTGTCGTAGAAGAAGGAGTGCTGTTACTTGTCTGCATAAACTTTCGACTAAATACATTTCAAACATTTCACGATGTACAACTCAGTTGTAATAATCTCCATCCTGTGTGTCAGTTATGTCTTGTCGGTAAGTAAAAAACATTTTTTAAGAATATTTATGCAGTTAGTTTATTTAAACTGATAAGTAGTGGTAGTACCGACTACTTTGTTCTATCAAGAAAAGAAAAAAAAATTGTTCGTAGTTAATTTCATTGCATTTTTGGGTTTTTCTATCCAAATCATATCACTATAGTTACAAGTAAATATAGTAATAATAAATTATTGATGGAATATTTGATAGATAATTATATCTCGAGCTCAAGCAAGAACCAAATTATACGTGGGTGCTAGCGTAATCATTAATTTTAAGCTCCGTAAAAACCTTGAATATTATCAAAGAATAATGAATATTTCATACAACACTCCATACTGTTTAAAAATCCAATTTAACCGAAACGATGATGGCATGATTTGTATTTTGTCTGAAAAATTCAAGTTGTAAGTCTACTTTAAGATCGACTTCGTCCTTTATAGTTCAAAAATAACCTCATTTTAGTTTTTTAGCTATAAACGAACTCTTTCAAGCTTGCTTGTACGAAAATGCTTTTCTGTACATCGTAAACTTTGAAGCTTAGAGATAAGATAACTTATAGAAATAATCAATATACTAGTATCAAATCTAAAAGCAATTAATTTTGTCGGTATTTCAATGATTTTACGCATATTGTACAGTATACTACAAAGATCAATTTAAATATGTTTTTTTAATTTCACGCGGCAACAAGTTAATGCATTAACTAGGCTAAATTATATGGCCTATTTTCTACATATAGTAACTGATGACATTTACTACACCTAGCATAAAATAATATTACAAACTACGTTGTGGGCCAGTAAAACTAAAATTCTAATCGTTGGAATGAAAAAGTTAGAAAAGTATCGCAATACGTATATAAAAACTATTTATTTCAGTTGAATTGGCTAAATTTTTTATACCTTCTGTATCTAGACGTCTTATGAAATTTGGTTACGACCGATGCTTTAAATTAAATTTTATACTATAGTAGCAAAAATTTTAGATTTGAAAAAAGGAGCGAATCAATAAAACAAAGTTTTGAAGAAGTGTAAGTTTAATAAATATGGCATTTTCTTATCAATATTAAAGCCAACGTCAAGTCCGAGACTATTTATACTGGACTCCAAAAACAAGAATTTTTATTGAATTTAGTTTTTTGTTTTTTTTTTAATTTGACATTATTTAATACGCTGAACCGAATACGAAGCTTATGATGATAAGAATCACGATTTTTTGAAATCTTCTTTGTAGAAATTAAATAGCCTTGAATCAATTTAAAATATTTTAATTTAAACGAGATTATTGTTTATAAGAATAATACATGGTCCTTTTTTGTTTTAACTTGTCAAGTAAAAAGAAAAAATTCTTTCAAACCTTAAATTTTTATGAATTATTTAATTTATAAAGTAGTTTTGTAATTATGAAAAATGAACGTTTAAATTAAATAAACAGTAGTGATAGCGTCATATAAAATAAAAATAATATCGACATCTTTTTTCGCAGAATCCAGTATCATTATCACAAAATGCAACTGAAAATTCGAGATCATCACTTTGTAACATAATGGACGATTGTGAAAAACACTATGGCAGTAAGTTGTCATTTTTAACAATATTTTAGTTACCTTGACACAAAAAGTTTAATGTATACAAAAAATTTTGAAAACATGCTCATTTTTTGAATGAAAAAAATTTTACAAAAAAATATCCCTTACCTCTGTACACATATTTACATTAAGTCGTAGCTTAAAATATGAAATTGATAACTAAAATTTCCATGTGTTACATCACAACAAAGGTATAAAGCTAAAAGAAACACGTATGGAGTGCATGGTGGGCTGCATGTATTTAAAACATGTAAGCAGAACTACTTTGAACTACTAAATGATTGGAAAATTTTTTGTTAACGACTGTTTATTTTTATGCAGGATGATACAGGAATTCTAACTTTCAACGAAGCCGCCTTAAAGAAAGGTTTTCTGGATCCAATATTTGAAATCCAAATTGAACGTGCTATTATTAATTGCAAAGAGCTAGGAAGACGTGAGAATTCAAAACTATATTACAATTACCGTGTTACACCTCACGAAGTTATTTTAATAATTTTTTTACAAATGCATTGTTTTTAGGTACCAAAAGCCGTTGTTTGAGCGGAGAAGAGCTCGCTCATTGTTTCCGTCTAGTAGGTCTCATAAGCGATGATGGTGTTGTCGCTCCAGCATGTATTTAACAATAATTTTTTTTTCTTCCTCACATTTATTGATCACATTCCAAAATTTTTATTTTTTCATGCGAAGAATTGATATGATGAACAATAAAACATAAAATTTCAAAACTAGTTGTTTTTATCCTATATGAAAAAAAAAATCATTATCCAGACAATATGCCCTTCAACGTTTCATCTCGACTTTTTCATTATGTTTCCACATAACAACCAATTTTTATTCATGTTTCCATACATCCAATATCTGTTTAGTTAAAAATTTTTGTAATATGATAGTGTCACTATCCTAATCGAGAGATGCATTCTTTTATTCTCTCGAGTTTGAAAGGTTTTGGAATAATACACGTATGTAAAATATCCACCTGTAACTTGGCACGCAACACCTACGGTATAAAGAATATGTAAAAGGCAGACGAAAACTAAAAATTTTGCTGTAGTTGGTTATAATTGTTTGGATAATTTTATAAAATGGTGTTTTATGAAAACAATACATGGTGTTACTATCAATCAAGAAAAATATATTAATACTTATTGTTTTATCAACCGCGGTGCAAGCCAGTAAAGGTTTTATAAAATTATCATAAAACATATTTTTGCACCAGTTTCAACCGAAAACCATAAAATTTTCAACTTGCCTACGATAAAATTTGAATGTATGAAAAAAAAGCAATTCAAAGACTTGAAAACGGATATACCCATCTCGACCCCCTTGTCATTCCTCAAATGATCACATGCACACAGCCATAAAAGTTCAACAAACGACAGCCAGAGTGCTTCGTCGAGAATGTCAATGGCTAGGCAAAACGAGACGATGAAACGAGATAACCACAGCGACGGCGATGTAAAACAGAGGCAAGAGCCCGCGTGGAATGTGTTATTGCTCCGTTGCAGCGTCCATCAAGTATATACGAATGAGTATACACGATGTATCAAAGCCTTGCAGTCATTTGTACATAGACGGGGATAGTGGATCAGTGAGCAAGTTACAAAAATCCAATTGCGAGACTCGCCCTCTTTGCACGTGACGATGCGCGAGCTCGCATTTTTTAAAAAGAGAATACCTAATCACCACATGAGTGCACTTTGTTCGTGTTGCGTGTAAAAAAAAAGTTTTCCCTCCCTAGAACATGCATTTGAACACAACGTTTTCAAACTCGCCATCTCTGCCTGGTTTATCTCCGACTCGCGTGCACCTACACCACTTACAATATGTAACAATGCCAAAAGTTTGATGAAACGCGTGTAGAGCGAAACGCAAAACAGTACAAAGTTCCCACTGCATGAATAATATAAATATGCCACTGCCGCGCTATACCACTCGAAATGCTACCTGTACATGTATATACATACTTGTGGTGGAATTTCATTTGTGCGCCCACAGTTCGAGGTACTCCTCGCGAGTACAGCTTACCTGATGTTGCGATCACACACCCTACCTCCATTGGCCGAAATTATCAAAGAAGCTAAAAGGGATGGTAATTAAAGCTGTTCCATACGTATAAGAAATTTTTGTTTTCTCACTTAAGTTTTTGTATCAGCGTATAGGAAATTAAAATTAACGATGTACAATAATTATTCTTGAATGCATTAAAGTGCCCGTAGAAGATGAATGGCTGTTGTGACGTAGCTTTACAAAATATAAAATATAATACTGGGCTATAAAAGTCACTAACTTGACCTCAATCGCAAATCCAAATTTTGTTTGCGTTGGGATGCAATAGATTATTTATAATTTTCAAAGAGTGAACTGCACAGCTCCAATACCATCTTCTTCAATTCAAACAAAAAAAAAAAACATTAAGGGTAACGCAATTGTTCTCGAGAATAGAAGCAAGTTCAGTATAATGTACAATTAAAAGCCCTCCGAGGGGTCAAATAAGAACTCCACCAACACTGATAAAAAGGGCTATTACTTTTTTCCGTCCACCCGTTCAATGAGCAATTATACGTGCAACACACCAACTCACTTTTTTTTCCACACAACCCAAAATTTTGCCGATGCGATCGGCGATCGGTAAAGCGTCCTCTGATGGATCAGAAGACCGAGATTGACACTCTCAGGAAGGTACATCAATAACGGGGGACAGCAGCGATGATCAATTGGGCTACCACAGATTTTCCGCAAATATTTGTCCTCCACCTTTCATGGCCCCTCGATTTCCGCGTTATTCCGCGTGAAATGAACCAATCATGCTATTTATACACTAGTAGTAACATTCTGGAGGAGCTGAAATAAATCCAGTCGCCAAATCGATCACAATACATGAAATAAATAATAAATTTGTTCGCGTCACATGCGTCATGTAAAAATTCAATTTTCCAGCTCCACGCGCGTTCATCCACATTCACCAGTTGCCAACAAAAATGGTCATCCTCCGCTGACAAACTACTGAATGAGTCGACTGCCGAAATGACTCTCAAATAAAACTTTACGGCACATCCCAACGATAAATCCATCAAAGCGCCTGTGTACCTATGCCCCCATACATCATATTAAGCTATACACATGTACATATATGGGCGATTAATCGCGCGCTCACCACCCAAATACCAGCTACATTCGGACGGGCTCCGGTGCAATTACGAGGATTATGTCTGGGCCGTCGTATTTTGATTTCACGCGGCAACTATCTTCGTCGAGGGCCGGGCGCTGCTGTTTGCTGAAAGCGCGGGATATAAATGGCCCCCCTATGCGGCTAATGCAACCTGCCGTTTTAATGAAAGCGCCGCGCGCGACCTTGACCCCTTGGGACGCGCTGCACGTGGTGGTGGTTGTCGCGCATCCCCCCCGTACGTGGACACTGTCGTCGTTGTTAATTGCACAAGTTGTGCTCTTTAAGTGGATGCATATTTTCTTTGATGCTTATGATATTGTATTCACGCAAAATTACATTTTACTATAAGGGATGCACGAGAGAGAGTCGAGACGAAGCAATATTGATAATGTTTTTGAAGATCATTGTTACGTCAAATTAAATTTATAAAAAATATTTACAGTTTTCGAAGTTTAACTATGGATATGTTAATGATCATTAAAAATTGTAAATTACAAGAGTCGTCTCGTTATCTCGTGCACACTTACATATTACTCACGTACACGAACCCCAAACTCTTTTTTTCCGGCTGGTGCATAAATTTTTATTTTTTTTTCGAGCTACCCCTTGGAAACTTTTTTTTTATCTCTCTTCCTTTTTATCCGTGGACGCGTTTTTTACGCGGGGGTAGGATGCACGGACGCGAGAGAAATTTATCGAAAAGCGTTTTCGCTCCCGCGTGTACCTCGGCGCGCAAAGTAACGGCGATGCAATTAAGCTCAAAGAGCCGGATCGCATTTGTCGGTGAATCCAAGTGCGAACACGAATAAATACCGCGCGCGGAGCAGCCCCGTATCGTTGCGGCGATTAAACGGGAGAGGGGAAAAAAAAAAAAAAAAAGAAAGTTTCCCCACGAGAACCAAGGATTCACGCGAAAGGGCATTGCAGGAGCCAACACCGGCTGCGCCAATCAATCTAATGGGATAGGACGATTGGCATTATCGTACCGGGTGTATTGTATCCCCGTCGAATTGGAGCGTGAAATTTTAGTGGCGGGGAGCATTGTAATTTAACGAAGCTCATCGACACGGCGCATTTGATGCGATCGTATTTTGTGCACACCTGCACATTGATGATTCAACGCCAAGAACCGATGTTTACATTATATATATGTACGTGGTTGCAAATTAAATCGCAACATTGCCGACGGTAACGAAGGAATTTTAAAATTGCCTTGGAATTTTTGAATTTCGCGACAGCTGTTGCTGCTTGCATTTGAATTTTAAGTGTCCCAACTCGACATAATTTGAATATTTATGCCGTGTGACTCCTGTAGGCATACATATGAACCATATGTTTTTTTTTTAATTTTCTGTCGTGGTGAGGTGAAAAAGATAAAATGAAGGATGGAGCTCTGTAAAGGTATATACGCTTGGGAGAAGGGGGGTGATCGTGATTCAGATTTCAAAAGGATGTAGAGAGGGTAAAAAGATTATTTATTTTACTGAAGCGTGTATATTATATCAGTACTTTGTGCTTAGTTTGGACAGAGGGTGTTTACACTTTTTTTTTTTTTTTTTTTTTTTAACCACTACGAGAATAGAATAATATTTCCGGATTCGTAAAACATATGGTATGTGTACAGGGATGGAACGGCACCGTTTCCCGTACATCCATGGGATACACCCAATAACGCAACGTCGGTTGGGTTATTCACGAGATCTACGATCTCAATACGCTTACGTGTGCCAGCAGTCTTGTCTTTTGATTGAAAAAAAAAAAAAAAGAAAAAAAAAGAAAATTTCATTTACACAAACATGAAATATCTCTTACGCGGATGTTGGGGCGAGCGTTCACACAAATGTTCTCCGGAGCACTTGATTTTCCGCGTGACCTTCCTCGAGATTTATCTCGCAGTTTCGGTCTGCCGCTTACATAAATTTGCTCGTTTACTTACTGCGATGTTGTAACTCGAGCTAGTGGAGAAAATGAAATAAGAAGTGGAAGAAGACGACGGCAAATGAGCTTGAAAAATAATAATCTGTATAACCCGCGTTTTGGAAAACCAAATTACATTGAAAACCCGTGTGGTTGGGCGGATGGTAGAGAGACGCGCTGTTAAGTTCCACAGTGGCACTCGAGTTCCAGATTCCCGAAATTTAATTTTAAAAGCCATTAAAAATTCAATTTTGCACAAATACAATAAATTTACTGCATGATGTAAACACACTGTAGGTACAAATAGCCTCGCACCCCTCGATCGAACAGACTATATAAAAAAAAAAAAAGAAACTACTTCTTGCCGGAAGCAACGTGTATACCTGTAAAAATAAATCAAACGCACGACATCATTCCCCATCCGTCATTCCGTCCGACGCGGTGTAACCCAAAGTGGGCAGTGATGCGAAAGAGTACACGTGAGGTGAAAGTGATCCCCAGTACACATATTATATAGGATGTCGTTCGATTTTTTTTCTTTTTTTTTTCTCCCTCGCGCGGATGAAAGCCAACCGCGTTCTCTGTGATTACAGCCCCGAAGTGCACAGCCACGGAAGCACCGGTCCCACATCCCACGCACCTCAAAGGACTGCGACGCTCTATATGTACAGGCGACTGAAAGAGAATTTTCCAGCGCGACGTGCACAGAGATGCCCAACCCCCGCACTATTTTTTTCAACACTCGGCAAAACAGCTGTATACAGAATAAGGAAAATTTCACTCTAAACAAAAGATGTACATACGTATATATATATATGGCAAAGGAAAACCGAGGCTCCCTCGTCGGCGTTCATCTCTAATGGGCAAACAAACGGCGGCTGTTTGTTCTTGTTGTATACCAACCACGCAGGGTGTAATTGTCGATTTCGCGAATACACACGGAGAGAGAACAACAACAACACACGTTAACGACGACGAAGGAGAGATAGATGCCCCCCGTGTGGATACAGGTACACTCCCAAGGGTAAAGCGGCCCTGCATGTACATGTACGTATATATGTATGTATCCATAAGGTATAAGACCGACGTCTCTACCGCGTAACAAATACAGGGGGTGGAGAGGAAGGGGATATCCGTTTACCCGCTCGTTGCATCATCTTTACAACGTTGGACGAGTTATAAAAACGCGGGTTAAAGGAAGGAAGCGCGCTCCTTCCCCCGCAATTTGCGGAATGATTTCTCCATCGAGAATAACGGCCGTGAAGGAGAGACGTTCCCATTGTGTGTGTGGGGGGGGGAGGGAGAAGTTATTGCTGTCTTTTTAACGAGAACCTCTCGATACTAAGGGGGTAGGGGCTCTCGTTGTATTATTATAGACCGTTCCCGTTGCGATATCATTGCTGTATACGATTGATCGTGAAAGCCGCGACCTCTAATGGATCTCCCGTTGTATGGAAGAGCACTGTATAGGTGTACAGGAATACGGTATCAATCGACGGGGGGGTGCGTAAAGAGCAACGAGGGGAACAAAGCCTCGTTGATTATTCATCGTTTGTTTGATTGATTCTCGCGGTGTCTGAATGATGGCTCGAGGGGGGGGAAAAACAAATAAAGACGTCGGGTCGAGGTTTCGGAACCATACTTGTCAGCGATGGCAGCAACAAGTGCGGCGAAACGCGCACGCGTGTGTATACGGGTTTGTTTTTTAATGAATGCGAGGTGTCGCCATGTGGGATGGGTATACGTGGAACTAATCAGGAAAAAAAAGTACCGCCCTGTGGTGATACCAGCGTCGTCGTAATCCGGCGAGGTATCAATTTCGCGGTGACGCGCTTTATTGGTTTTATCGAGGAATATAATACGTGTGTACCCGACGAGCCGAAAAATAGTGTAACATGTGACAGAGGAACAACAACGCGTCCATACAGAGTTTTTTAGGCCATTTGGGCAGGTAATGAAGGTAAACGTTTTTTCTTTCAACTCGTACGCACCCAGAGAGAGAGAAAAAAAAAAAAAACTCCTTTTTGCTCGCCGCGTCGAGTCTCCCCCCAAGTTTTAACAGCTGAATTTTAACGTCAGACGAGAACTGATCGCTCCTTTCGAGCGCTCCCGTTTATCTCTCCCTTTTTTTCCCTAACCCTCCGGGGCCGGTGAGGCGTTTTTATCAGTCGCCGTAACTTTGGTTGATTTTTTTTTCTTCTCGCCCAGAGGCAAATCGTGCCCTCGTCAAAAGGGAGGGTATCCGTAGATCCGTGGCGGTGTAATTGTTGAAATTGTCAAAAAAGGGGATGGAAAAGCTCGCGATTGGATTTCACGTGGATCAAGAGAGATCATCGGCCCAGCGAGTCGGGAACTTTTGCGAATTAATGTTTACCCCCCTCCCACCTTTGGGAAAAGTACACGAAAGTTCTAGCCCCACGGTGTTTTGCAATGTAAAGCTTTGAGCGTCTTTTCCTCCCAGACCCGAGGAAAAGTAGTGCAATTATTCAAGTAAATGCTCCTCGTTTGCTGCCGACTCGGAGCTCAAATCTCTGATTAACTTTGCTGACTTGAAAGCGATGTTAAATATTATTCCCTTTGTATTAGCAAAAGTAGCACCATCGATCCCGGAAAAAAAAAAAATATATATATTCAGCTCTCGTTGATCCACACCCTCGATGAAGTCGCGTTAAAAGCCAAGTGTCAACGTGTGGGTACACACAGTATACCCTCAACCGCGAGGCTGCGTTTGTAACAGTACTCGCACGTATACTTCCGCTCTGCGTGTATACCTATACTATTACTGTCTCTTTACGACGCTTTCTAAAGTTCGAGGAGCGGCGACTGGACGGGGGAGGGGGGGAGATTGCCGGTGACTCGTTAGTGCTGCTGCTGACGATCCCCCATGCACGTACATGTAGTCGTTTGAGGACTTAGTTTGCAACTGGTGCTGACGGGATGATGGTTGAGGTTTGATGCGCGCGGTAGGATTTTTATTTTTTTTTATTTCAAGCAAGAGTAAAGCTTGCCATATTATACAAACAGTTGGAAAATTAAGAGGATTACGAGTGGGTTCTGAACTGCAATTGAGAGAGAAAGGGGGTCTTTGTCGAAGGTGGCTCATTAAAGTTTGAACCGTAGGATATTTTTTGTTTATCGGGGACTGGCACAAAAAAAAAGTTATCAAGAGGAACGCGTATACTTATTTTTAATACTTTGCTCTCGAGTTATTTTACCTTTCTGCTTGAATTCAAATTAAAAACAAAGTTTTGACATGTTGATCGAAAAAATTGAACAAACTGCGATATTGCGTTACAGTGAGATGTTGAAAGTAGGTAGACCCGATTTTTAATTAAATATCATAGAAGGGGAGGAGGAGAAAAATGAAAGGATTGTAGGTCACGGAATTCCTAATTAACTCCATCCGCAAGAAACTTTTGCAAACAATGGAAACGAAGAAGAAGGAGAATCAAGGCGCACGACGGGATCATTCGTTCCTGAGCATCTCCCTCGCGCTCGCGATTATGAAATTTATTTCAAAGACAGACACGTCCTATCGCAGTTGAAATTTCGGAAAATGTGTAACGTCATTTTTAATGAAATCGAGTTTTTGGTGCTTGAAGCGCTGCACCCACTCATTACGTGTATTTATCACTAAAATTGTCTGACTTTTGGATGTGGGAGGCATAAGCTTGCATTTTCTCACGTCCCTTGACATGGTCATCTTTAGTTTTAAATGTAACTCCCATGCAGCGAAACGTGATAATTGTAATTATGATATTAAAAAAAAAAAAAAGAAAAAAAAAAAAAAAGTAAATTAGAAAAGCAACAGTCGACGAAAAGATTCACACGATGGTACATCAAAACGCTTACCTGTTACACTCCGATCCCAAGGAGTCCTTGCCAAAAGTGAAAATACAAGGAGCAACGATGATTTATACCCACAGCCAGTGAACTTTAGCTCGTCCCACTATTTCGGCGCGCCAATGCAAGTGTCCCGGTTGTATATAACACTCACTCCCCCCCCTAACCCCATCCCCTTGGTCCTGTCAGTTTGTGGATTGTACCCAACGTGGTGGCACACGCGCTAGCCAATACTCGAGGATGCAACGTGCATATATTTATTTATTTTTTTCTATAAAATATAAAGGAGCACGTCTACGAGCCAACGCGTGTCTCCCAGCGTCAACTGGTAAATGTACCGCGCGCCCGTACGACCACTGGCTACCGACTACCCTAGCCGTCCGCTCTCGCGTGGCCTTTTATACATGTATATCTATAGACGCCCAACCACCCGACTGCCAACACGCGCCCGTACATATTAACACGCACTTGCACACACGTACGGGGGCCAGGGAAGAGAAGTGCGTGGTGGCGACTCGGCCGTGCCTATACCACACATCGCTCGCACCTACGCAACACCAGCAGAGAGCCGAACGCTCTCGCGACCCGGCTGGACTCGCACTCCTGCCCCACTCTCGCGGGAGCGCGCAACCCCCCACCCCCCCCCCCCCTACAGCCGCAGCTCCACCATCGTCGACGGCGGCTATGGGACGGCTCTCCGGCGCAGGCGTTGGCCTCCCCCGTTCACCTCGCCCTTCCCCTATGTGACGCGCGGCACCTTCCCGCGCTCTTCTCAGGTGGATATGTATAGCCCTCACCCTCCTGCAGAGTGCATTTGCGTGCGTTGCGTCGTATTACCTATATTTGTATTTTGCACACGCCAAGCTCAAGTAGGGCCGTTTCTGGCTCGGCTCTCTATTTTTTTTTTTTTTTTTTTTCATCTCTTTAACAACCCTTGATCATCCCTCGCTTGTGCGCATCCTCGGTCGGGTGAGGCGGGCTGTTAATAATATCATCGAGTTTACAGCGTGTACACCTACCGCCGTAACCCCCAAGCCCATTAACTCGGATGGTAATTTACAGCCGGGCAAAGCTTACGTGTACACTCGTGGGCGTCAATCCATGTAACAGCGCGGTCGAACGATGCTGGGGACGCGTGAGCGGCAAGTTGGGCGATCGGCACGTCCTCGCGCGTATATATATGGTGTGTACACGAAATTCTCTAGATTGTCCCTCTGATGTTTGTGACTGCATTCGTTTGATTTGATTTTTTTTTTTTTTTTTTTTTTTTTTCGAAAACATGCGCATTGGTTGCCTCGAAGGATTTTCCGACAAGCGGCCTTTTCTGTAGGCTCGCGAGATCGATCCTCCGCCCGCGTGTTTCTTGTTCTACCCAGTAAGTTATCGCCGAGCGCTTCCGAGACAAGAGGGATAGAGAGGATTGAAAAATCGAAGCCCCGAAGGGGAGATCGAACGAGTGTGATCTCTATCCAAATGGGTGTGTACCCATGTGTCACGGCGCCCGAGATTTTCCGTGTAGCTATTCCTCCTCCCGCCCCTCCCCCGCGAAGAAGAAAGGGGATTCACTCGAGAGGTTGAAAACTAAAAGGTCGAGGATAAAGGAAAGTGGAGCGGTACTCCGGGGGAGGGTGGGAAAAATGAGACTCGACGGCTGATAAAAGAGCGACGATTTCTTCGCTTCCAAGTGTAATCCACGCGATTGAGACTTTTCTTTGGACGCGGGTCCACGTGAAAAAGAAATCGAAGGAAGAGAGTAGTAACGAGAGCTCGATCGCGGGGGCGGGAAAAATCAGTGCTGATCCGTTCCGCGACGTAGGCGTTGTTTTCGTTACAGTGTGCCGATGAATCGTTCAAAGATTCTTTTTTTTTCCCCCAAGAGCTGAGAGGAGCCGATCGATTTTCCCGGAGAGCTCGGGGTCGAGCTTTTTTTCCCTTTTTTTTCAGACTAATTATAACACGGGGACGATTTAATTGTACGCTACGGTAATTCAATCGAATACTGTTTGCCAAAAGGGGGGTTAATCGTTCGCGATCCTGTTATTAAATTCCGATACTATGCGACTATAATTACGTGTGCGACGTCTGACCAAAGCTTGACTTTTTCACTTGTTGGGGAACTTTGTCCAGGTTACCAAAACATTATTTAATGCTGATGATGATTAAGCACGAGTACCGTGCAAAAGTGAAGTTTGAGTATTGAGTAACAATTACCCATATGTATATTATCTTAAAATTCCGAACAAGTAGAAAAGATCAAGCTCCGGTCAGACGTTCAATTTAACAATCCGAGCGGAAGGTCTAAAGGACCTACACTTACTTTTAATTTGTATCTTCTCTTGCAGGACTTATCTAGCATACAGGTATATGCAATAGTCACTTTGAGAGCACCAGCCCGGAAAATCCGTTTCGAAAAGTGTACCCAGTCGTCCGCACGCGCGAGAGTGACTATTAGACGGGAAAACCTACGTGTCCTCGCAAAGGATCGAGAGGGAGCAACTAGTTACGCAGGCTCATACTATAATCTCCCTCTTGATGCAGGAGCGCGCGAGTAAAGTGCGAACGACAGTAACGCAAAAGTGCGCGCGCGTGTAGGTGTATATAATTATGAAGTATACGCTGGATATTGGAGTTGAGATTCCTTTGCTCCCGTGGAGTGTATAGGAGCACCGAGAGCGACGCTTTCGCGAGTTTTGCTCGATTTCTCTCCGCGAGCGAGTCAGCTACTTGGGTCCTCGGAAGGCGTAATTAACGAGAATGCCTATACCGTGACGATGCCCGTCTTACTTGCGCGCTGGTGGCTGCACAAAGGTTAACACATACAGGCATTTTCACGTGTACTCGCTCTCTTCCTTCTATTTT
This sequence comes from Copidosoma floridanum, assembly GCF_036245765.1. NCBI lineage: Eukaryota > Metazoa > Arthropoda > Insecta > Hymenoptera > Encyrtidae > Copidosoma > Copidosoma floridanum. The sequence continues at coordinate 36,095,187 of NW_028321890.1, forward strand.
TTTTTTTTTTTGTGATTTTCCATAATGACTCTATACTCTGTTCGTCGAGGTCATTGGTGTTTATCAACATTAAATAGGAGCGGGAAGGAAAAACTATACTTGTTTTTTTTTTCTAATTGCTTCTTGTTGGGTGGAATTTTTATTCAACGCAAAGTGCATGGGATTGCGTATTTTTTTTTTTTTTTTTTTTTTTAATGTACACAAGAGCAGCTGCTTTCAAATTGCTTTTAGGGCTGCGAAAAAAAAAGAAGGTACAAAAATCGACGAGCAGAAAAATCCGAGGAGATTTCAAAAGCTGCTCGGCGAAGCCCCATACACTTTCTCTCCCCCGGCTGCACGGAATGGAAAATAATTTTACGAATACCGACACGTGCATGCAGGTGCACGCGAGAGACTCGGCCGGAAGTGAAAAATGAAGCGATGCTTTGAAAAAACCCATCCCCCCGCCAATCACCCTTCGACTCGGAAAGTCAAAAGCGCCGACTCGGCCGACGAGCGCGAGCGCTATTGTTCATCGGCAACCCTTCCCTTCGCGAGAGCCGCAGCTCCATCCGAGCGGAGGTCACTTGCAGCGAATCACAGGCAATAACGCGTGCGCGGATTAATACCGGTCGATCTGGATCATACAGATGCCAATGGGCTCCATTACCCACCCCCAGGAAGAGCGAGCGTATAAAGCCGGGGAATTGGATTCGCAGCCGCTGTGCTTTGTTTCTCCCGCATCCATCACCCTATACCTTTTTTTTTTTTTTTTCATCCAGAGGCTTTTTTTATCGTGATTTTTGTTTCTTCACTTTGATTATCCAGCTCGCGCTGTTTTCGCGCTTCGCAAAAAAAAATAAACGGCCGAGACTGACGGCTCGATTTTTTTTTGTGAGCGAATTAATTTCGAACGGGGGTTTTATTTTCATCTCGTTCGGCGGCCAGTGCGAGCTTCCCTGGGTGTAAGTGAAAGGAAGAGGAGAGCTTTTAATTTGAAAAAAATCACGCTTTGCTCTCTCCTGTTTGTACCTGTTCACGATACTGTTGTCGCGCATTTTCTGATTTTTATAGCGAGAGATGATAAGCAGCGTTGGGTATGAAAATAAGATTTTAATTATGGCGCCACACCGATTCCTTGATCCGCTCGGATGAGCTACTTTTGAAAATCCCGAGGGGCTACCCACGTGATTTAAGCGATTTAAATCACTGTTCCGATGCTTTAAATCGCAGTTAAAATCTCAGAAAATCCATGTATATACATGCGGTCAAAAGCAATTTAGGGTACACGCGTGCGTGTATTCGCATATTTGATCGGTAGTATACACGTGTGAGTGTGTACGTGCGACCCGATGCGTCTTGGATCACGTGCTCTTTGGTTGCGGTACATTATACGACGAGTTTCTCGTTAACGTGTATACACTGTGCAGTATAACAGGGCTGTGGGTGTACAACAAAGTGACGGCGATCGTCCGATGGGGTTTGCCGAGCGGCTATTGGATATCCGATTCGGAAATCCAATCGCGTTCGAGCATTGATTCATTGGCTTCTGTGCGGTTATAATCGTAAAATCGATAGGCAAACGATGCAATAATAATCTACGATTCGTACCGATTCCACACCGGTATCTCGCCCATTGCATTGCGAAAGCAATAATTTTGGAATCGCCGAAAGGTCAGTACGCCGCAAGCGTGTACACTGTAAAAGGAACCCCGTGTATTCGTTAATTACAATGTCTTATGGGGGGTGCAATGGATTGTGTGGAAAAAAGTTACTTGACGAGAAAAATAATAATGTAAGAACCACCGGTATCGGCATATTCGGCTTTAATTTCGACAAAAATGTGAATAGAAATAGCTGTGCTTGCAGGCACAAGAGAGATAAAGACAAAAGAAAGCAGTGATAGAACAGCAGAGTATGACAAGTGACGCAGTCGAGAAAGTGACTGTATTCGGAGTTTCGGTAGGTCATTTGTCATATATAGTTATATAGCTGTACAGTAACGATTCAACAGTTGATAATATTCCAAGATAAGCTATATATTCGTTTAATCTCCCAAAATGTACCTATACTTCGCTATGGACGCTTAAGATTTAGAGATTTAAGAAAAATATTTTAAACACGTTTTCCAATAGTCGTGAAAAAATACAGATAAAAAAAATGGCGCCAACAAAAGAACTGACTACTGCGGTGTTTACGCATCGCGTGATAAAGTTTTAATTCACTCGTTTGATAATTGTTTGAATTTATTGTTGTACTAATGGCTCAAAATTTTTTTTTTTAGAATTTATTGAAATAATAGTGTTATGATATATTCAAGCTTAAACGATATTTCTTTGTACAAAAAATAGTAACTGTAATACCAACTCAGTAAACCGGTATAATATTGATATGCATAACGAATTGCGGGGCTTATTACAATTGATTACTCCATTCAAGATTATAAGAGCCATAATTCAGTTTTCGATCAAAAACCTCCATGTCTTGAGTCGAGTTAAAAATTAGTTTCTCACTTTTATCAAAATTACGGAAATAATGATAATCATAAATATATTCCGCATGTTAGTCATTTTTATCCTGTAAAGTTTTATCTAATAGATAATAAAATTTTTTACAACCGTTATTTAAAAATAAACAGTTATCATTTCATTCTCGTTTATGTCTGTTTAAGTCGAATAGATTTGCAACTTCCCTGGTAGAAACGTTACTACATAAACTGGCTAGAAACTCGTCAACATGTTATGAGCCCATTCACGCATGTACGTTGACGAGTTTCTAGCTAGTTTATGTAGTAATTTTCTACCAGGGTTCAGTTAAATTTCAAATTTGGATTATACAATTACTAGTCAATGGGATGTGTTAACAATCATTTAAGGACTAAATTATTATTACTAAAATTGATAAAAAACTTTTTATGACATCAGACGATTTTCGAGACAAGATAAGAATAATTGTACAAAAACGAAAATAACAGTCGTTAAAATATATCAAGTCAGTCCGAAACATCTTTATCGCGTTGAGGGGGGCTGAAAACTTTCCACTAATTGTCAGTTTTTTTTTTTTTTTTTTTTTTAAGTATATATACACTCGATTTTTACAGCTGACTAGCGTCAGTCAAAATAGTGCTCTTGCCCTCACCGATTTCCAATTATATTATACAATCCTTCTCGACTATTAGTTTTACACGATGAGCATATCATTGGTAATATTATTTGCCTTCTGCATCAGCGTTGGTTCATCGGTACGTAAAAACAAAATTTGTATCCTCGTAAGGTAGTAACTAGTAACTATTGACATAGATATAAATGAACTAACAATAAATTTTAATTCAAGTCTACGGTATTCCCAAGTAAGTCATTTAATGTAACCAAAGACGTAAATGTACTTCATAATGCAATGAAAGGCATCGGCACCGATGAAGGGGCCATTATTAACGTCCTGACGAAGCGCTCAATGAATCAGCGACTTCGGATCATACAGGCTTACTCATACCTACACACTAAATCTTTTGACCTCGTAAGTCTTTTGGAGGATGAACTTTCCGGCGACTTTAAAAAACTTATTGTGGCACTTATGACTCCACCACTCGTATACTACGCCGAAGAGATGCACGCCGCTATGGACGGCCTGGGCACCGACGAGGACGCTATTGTCGAGATTCTCTGTACTTTGAACAACAGCGAGATCAAAGAGATGACTACTTTTTATGAGAACCGTAATTATTTCAAACATTTTCTAGTTTATTTTATTTCATGCGATAATTATAGCAAGTTCAATAAGTTCGTAACGAGCATCAATTTGAAAAGTAGACAGTACTCTCAGATAAGGATCTTTGAATTCTCTTATTTTTTTTTTTATCTAAGTGAGTGATCGATTTCTTTTATCAAGTTTTTAACTTGAATACGTAAGTTAAGAGATCTCAGTCAGATAGTCGTAGTCATTAGTTATAGATAAAAAACAGTGATTACTAAAAGTCTGTCAATACTATACTAAGAGCGAGATTTGTACACAGATACTTTCGGAGGTAAGACCAATCTTTTGGCACTAAATGTTATTTTATCAAATCACTCATAATCTCCATGCTATTAATACACTATTAGGACTTAAAACTTTGGGCGTTGTCGAGATTGTGTGAAACAAATTTTCTAATAGTAATAGTCATATAGCTGTTATTTAATTACAAAGATGCATGAACGACTACAGTTGTACTTTAGAGAGCATTTTTGAATTGGTACTTTATTCCTCCCGAGCAACGGTACATCCTTTGTAGTTTAAGCTGCGAAGAAATAGTTCCCACCTAAAATCTGTCGAATCTAATACTATTTCCATATTGTATTCAAAATTAAACTGTTTTATTGAATTTTTTTCCACGTAGTATACAGCAGGAGCCTAAAGAGTGACATAAAGGATGACACATCTAGCGACTTTCAAGAGTTGCTTCTCTCACTCCTCATGGCTAACAGAGAGATAGAAAATAAAGTCGAAAATCACACGGCTGTATCTGACGCTTGGAGTTTTTCTGGATATTGTAATACATTTATTTCTACATAACAATATGGTAGTACAGTGTTATTGAAAAATATAAGATATACATTAATCGATTTATTACTTTTTTAGACGAGGAACGGTGGATACCTAAAGAAATTATATTTAAAAACATCATCTGTTATCGCAGTTATCCACAGCTTAGACGAACCTTCATCGAGTTTTTCAATCTTTGTAATTATGATATTGAAAAACAAATCCAAGATATGGGGTTTTCTAGAGATTTCGAGAAGGGGCTTCTTCAAATCGGTAAATAAATTGAGAATACTCTCACTGTTGTTTAATAATTGTGGTTTGCAGTTTATTGGTATGTTAGTTTCTTATGAATGATTTTTTTTTTTTGCAGTGAAATGTGCCAAGTCGAAAAGTGGCTTCTTCGCCGATCGCCTCTACAACAACATGAACGACCCTCGCACTCTGACCCGCATCATAGTTTTCCGGAGTGAAATCGATCTTGGAGATGTTAAGGAGGAATTTAAGAAACGCTATGGAAAGGAACTTGAAACTATGATACATGTAAGATTTTTTATTAATTTTTTAAATTTTTTCAGTGATTGCAATACATACTTTTCATACCAAAAACAGAGCAAAGTTGAAGAATTCAATTAAATAAAAACAGAATAAATCACTTGCAACCATCTTTAAATTGAGCAGTGGTAAAAATTAGGTCCTAATCTTTGATTAAAAAGGGATATCGACTTGTACATTTACATTTATGTACGATATTAACTGTGATTATCAAAACCTAATCAACATTTTTACTCTACCATAACTCAAATTTAGGCTTGGTTTTAGCGGCGTCTCTTGATCTCAGAGTAAATATTTTAACTTTCATGTGTCAGTCTTGGGATATAAGCTTGGTTATCTTTTTTGTTTCAGGAAAACACATCTGGTGACTACAGAGACTGTCTTCTCGCCCTTGTGTCAACATAACTGATTAATTACAAGTTTTATACACTATATTGTACAATTTTATGAATATAAAAATTTGCATTTGCTTTGGCTTTGATAAACTATTTTAAATAATTCAATAAATAACAGTTTCTGTTACTTTGTTTTATTACTGACGGGTTTTTTTTTTTTTTTTCAAGTTTTTTTATGTAAAATATGAAAAACATTGTAAAATTATGTCTTTCTTAAAATCTGTCTATCTAGTAGGTGGAAAGATCAAAGTAATAGTTTCATTAACGTTAATAAATGTAAACTTTGTGTTCTCTAGTACTTAAAATAGTATGGGGTACATGGAGTATTTATTGGATCGTGGTTTATAATGGCTTCTGAAAAGTCATGTTTTTCTATTAAAAGGCTCAAAAAGCCCATGGGCAGAATAGTAAAGAAAGGGACTACTTGTACTTTTTCTGGATGCGCACTAGGTTCGAAGATTATGTCTCTCACGGGATTTCAGTAAACGTCCAAGAAAAAAAAGCCTTGAATAGAAAAAATACAATAACAAAGATGTGGTGCCAGTAAAAGAACTGATTACGTTGTTTACGCGTAAGATAATTAGGTTTTAATTTGTTTTTTTTGAAATACCTTAATTTTATCTATTGTAATACTAATGACTGAACGTGTTTTTAGGATTTTTTTTTTATTTTATGTTGGAACGTATTTCCATAACTAACATGAGGTGACTTAAAATTTTTTTAACTAATATATGATCAAACTCGTTGCTTTTCATTTCTCCATTTCGTATAATATATAAAAAAAAAGATTTTACTTGTACAATTCAATATCATTCAGTTACGGATTCATTTCTTTTTTTTAACGTCATTACAAAAAATAATGATAGCGATAAGTATGGTAATTTCTATTTCAGATCGTGCTGCAAAGTTTTATCTCGTAAGCAATAACATTTTTTTAAACTTCCGATATTCACTGCACCCTTAGTAGAAAAAATGAAGTTCGCATTTGGTGTGCAACCAATTAGAGCAAGCACAATAATTATGCTTACCTTGGTATCATGTGCCACCAGGTACGAAAACTACTACTAAACGATCAAAATTTTTTTTCACAATCATCTCGTAACCTTAAATTATTATTCTTTTTTTCTTTACATGCGTTTTGGTGACAAACAATTGAGCTCGAATTAAATTCCAAGTGAAGTTAAACGATTTTTAAATCCTTATTGTAATGAATATATGTAAGTAAATGTAACTAAGCTGAAAGCTTTTTTAAACAGCACTTCCGCTTTGGAATGCTAATTTATATCTTCTTTTAACGACAATAACAGTAGCTACCCATCCATAAACATCCATCAACCATGCCAGAATGAAACTCTTTATCGGAAATATCTTTATCGAATATGGAGTGGGGATAAGATATTCTCACTATTTATGATTTTGTTCAGACAAATGAAATACATTATTTTAGTTTACCCATGTCAGTCATAATAGTTCTCTTGCCCACATCAATTTCTAATTCTTCGACTTCTAGTCTTACAAAATGACCTTATCAATGGTAATATTATTTGCCTTCTGCATCAGCGTTGGTTCATCGGTACGTAAAAACAAAATTTGTATCCTCGTAAGGTAGTAACTAGTAACTATTGACATAAATACAAATGAATTAACAATAAATTTTAATTCAAGTCTACGGTATTCCCAAGTAAGTCATTTAATGTAACCAAAGACGTAAATGTACTTCATAATGCAATGAAAGGCATCGGCACCGATAAAGAGGCCATTATTAACGTCCTGACGAAGCGCTCAATAAATCAGCGACTTCGGATCATACAGGCTTACTCATACCTACACACTAAATCTTTTGACCTCGTAAGTCTTTTGGAGGATGAACTTTCCGGCGACTTTAAAAAACTTATTGTGGCACTTATGACTCCACCACTCGTATACTACGCCGAAGAGATGCACGACGCTATGGACGGCCTGGGCACCGACGAGGACGCTATTGTCGAGATTCTCTGTACTTTGAACAACAGCGAGATTAAAACAATGGCTACTGTTTACGAGAAGTGTAAGTATTTCAAACATTTTCTAGTTTATTTTATTTCATGCGATAATTATAGCAAGTTCAATAAGTTCGTAACGAGCATCAATTTGAAAAGTAGACAGTACTCTCAGATAAGGCTACTTAATTAAATGCGAAATTATGAAGAAATTCTTCACGCTAAATTTCAAAATTTCACCTAACATATTGAAGTATTTTTTTTTTTTTGTGACTCATATGGGGAAAATTACACTTAAGGCTAAAAAATTCCACTTTTGCCGGTGTATAAAAGCTTACTTTCGCTCATTGTTAAAAAATTTCCTTGCTATTAGAGGCTTGTCTTCTAGTCGACGCGGACGCTGTAAAACTGAATGAAAACACCCATAAGCTCCAAAAATTACTGATAAAGAAATTAGAATACAAGTGCATATCTATTACCTCTAACTGCACTTTCTAACTAAAACCCAGAATAGAATTTTCACACTTATTAGTCTTACTGGTATCTGACCAGCTTTTTAAGTAATAAAAACTACGAAAAAGTATAACCTACGTCTGAAGTGTCGTATCTAATGTCATAACATATTATAAATCAAAATGGTTTCGTTGAATTTTTTCTACATAGTATACGGCAGGAGCCTACAGATCGATATACACGATGAAACATCTGGATACTTCCAAACTCTGCTCGATTTACTCATCCAGGGTAACAGAGATCCACACGATGGTGTCATTAATCGTTTAGCTAAACATGATGCTTGGAGTTTTTCCGGTAATTGTCATTTATTTACTTCTACATAAAATATTATAATCTAGTAGAGGGTACTTTAAAATACGAAATACCAATATTAATTGGTTCAAAACTCTTTCAGACAAGAAACTGTGGAAGTCTAACGAGCTTCAATTTAAAAACATCTTCGGCTTTCGCAGTTATCCACAGCTTAGACAAACCTTCATCGAGTTTTTCAATCTTTGCAATTATGATATTGAAAAACGAATCCAAGAGATGGGGTTTTCTAGAGATTTCGAGAAGGGGCTTCTTCAAATTGGTAAATAAATTGAGAATACTCTCACTGTTGTTTAATAATTGTGGTTTGCAGTTTATTGGTATATTAGTTTCTTATGAATGATTTTTTTTTTTGCAGTGAAATGTGCCAAGTCGAAAAGTGGCTTCTTCGCCGATCGCCTCTACAACAACATGAACGACCCTCGCACTCTGACCCGCATCATAGTTTTCCGGAGTGAAATCGATCTTGGAGATATTAAGGAGGAATTTAAGAAACGCTATGGAAAGGAACTTGAAACTATGATACATGTAAGATTTTTTATTAATTTTTTAGTTTCGTCGCTTGATTGCAACTCCTGATCCTCAACTGTAAAATGTGATGTTTCAAAAGATGTATAAGAAGATAAATTGTTTGAAAAAATACTGTACTTAGTAAAATTATGGTGAAATATTTGTTGTCATACCGAGGACAGAATAAAGATAGTTTTTTGTTAATTAAGCTTTTTGGAAGTTTTCGTGGTGCAAGTATTTTTTCGTACTTGAAGGTCTTTTTCGGTATCTTTGGACAATTACCGCGCTTTAGTACTATTTCCTTCCATGAGCGTTTTCCGGAACTTTTATACAATATTGTGCCTTGAGTATGAAAATCAAATTTCGGCACATAAGTGTCACCTCGCTAGGGCTATGCAACAGATTTGAAGCCAATGTGTAGTCAACAACCCGATAGCCTTGTTGGCAATATGGCTCATGTGACGAAACGTACTATTTTGCCCATTGAGCAACAAGATAATTAAAACAACAATATTACCTTAGTTGTATTTTTTTGTTTCAGGAAAACACATCTGGTGACTACAGAGACTGTCTTCTCGCCCTTGTGTGAACGTGATTGATCAAAATGACAAGCTTTATATATTATATGGTATAATTTTATAAACTAGAAAACCGCTGCTAGTTCATTGTCCCAAAAGCTTCCACTATTTTTTCGTGATGTTAAAGCAGAGAAATTGATTTCATGAAACTAATAAATTCGAAATGAAATTCAGCTGTGATAAAAAAAAAAAAAAAAAAAAAATCAGTTGAATCAAAATTTTATTTTTAAGCACTTATAAGTATCTAAGAACAAAAAAAATTTTTTAATGTTATTGAAATATAAACATGCGATTCTGAAAAAATATAACCAATAGTGTAAACATACTTATTCGCACGCCCGCACACCCACATACCTAATTTCTTAATACTTATCAATATGCTTTTTTTACAGAAAATTTCTTAATTTTTTAAAATTTCCAAAATCTACAGTCTCGCATTTTGACGTTTAAAATACTTTATTTTTCATTCCACAAAAAAAAATGTAGTAGATGGGAAGATAATAATCGCATCAATGTGAATAAATATAAAGTCTATGATACTTATAATAAAATAGGTAGTATTTATTTGGTAACTATTTCTTTTGGCTAGAAACTTTTTTCTATCTTATTATCTCAATCTGGATATTTTTATAGTAGAATAGTAGTAAGATCGTAGTATTTCTGTATGCTCCAAGTAAAAATTGGATTTATTTTTAAGAAAGTTTTTGAAGCTTTTTATGATACAGGATATGGACAAAATCGTTTAGTACAAATTTTTCCAGAGTCTGATGGAGAAAACAGATAACAAATTTGGTGCTAGAAAAAGTACTGATAACATCATTACTCCCGGACAATGCGGTTTTAATTTGTTTGTTTAGAAATACTTTAAATTTATCTACTGTCGTACTAATGACCCAAAGTATATGTAGAATTGGTTGAAACGATTTTATCTTAGGTCTTTTTTCAAAAACTTAAATGAGTTGCCTGAACGAAACAAACAACAGCAATTATTTATACAGGTGTAGTCACAGGTTGCTTTCAATTTATCTATTAAAAAATTGTAAGAAAAAAGTTCAGATTTGAGCTGAATAATTCAATACTTTTGAGTCGAGCTAAAAGATTATCCATTCAATTGATTACAGACATCATGATGAAAAATAATTATAATGATAAGGTACGGTAAAAGGAAATCCCTATTTTAGATCGTCCTGCAAAGTTTAATCTAATATTTAATACAATTTAATATCTTTCCCGTAATCATCACTTAATGTCAAAGGATTATTTATTTCTAGTTTGCATGTGTTTTGGTGATAAAGAGCTGAGCTTGACTTGAATTCGAAGTATTTACCACATAATTGTCATTATGAGTCGACCGGATATACTCAAGATTTATATCTCCTTTCGAAATGTTGACATTTCAAGTTAACATCAAGATAAAAGTCTTTGAATAAGTCAGGTAGGATATTAAATTTAGTTTGAATAAGTCAGGTAGGATATTAAAATACAAGACATAATATTAAAATATATTTCTTCGATTAGTATAAAAGCGTGACGAATCCTCACCTTTATAAAGATTATAAAGAGGTTCTTAATTAAATTCATTGTAAGTAAGCAAATTAAAAATATTTGTTAAGTCAGACAATTTTTGGCATCCTTATCGTAATAAATGTACGTAACAAAATCTAACTTAATCCAAGTTTATAAATTGAAGTCAAAAATTAAAAGTGATGATTCACGACAAAATCAATACTATACAAAACCGTACGAAACGTAATTTTGAGTTATATTAATTTATGAAAATTTATTATATAAAATAAAAAGCTTTTTTAAACGGGTATTTCCGCTTTGGAATGCTAAGTTGTAGCTCATTTAAATGACAGTAACATTTACTGCTCATCCATAAACACACGTCAACCATGCCAGAATGAAACTCTTTATCGTAATTATCTTTATCGAATATGGAGTGGGGATAAGATATTCTTACTATTTATGATTTTGTTCAGACAAATGAAATACATTCTTTTAGTTTACTCATGTCAGTCACAATAGTTCTCTTGCCCACTTCAGTTTCTAATTCTTCGACTTCTAGTCTTACAAAATGACCTTATCAATGGTAATATTATTTGCCTTCTGCATCAGCGTTGGTTCATCGGTACGTAAAAACAAAAAATTTGTATCCTCGTAAGGTAGTCACTAGTAATTATAGATATGGCGATAGATATAAATACAAATGAATTAACAATAAACTTTAGTTGAAGCCGACGGTGTTCCCAAGTAAGTCATTTAATGTGATCGAGGATGTAAGGATACTTTATTATGCCATCATGGGCATTGGCACCGATGAAGGGGCCATTATTAACATCCTGACGAAGCGCTCGATAAAACAGCGACTCAGAATCGCTGAGATTTACTCGTATCAACGTGCTAAGTCCTTAGACTTCGTGAGTCAATTGAAGGAAGAACTTTCCGGTGACTTTAAAAACCTTATTGTGGCGCTTATGACTCCACCACTTATGTACTACGCCAAAGAGATGTACAACGCTATGGACGGCCTGGGCACCGACGAGGACGCTATTGTCGAGATTCTCTGTACTTTGAACAACAGCGAGATTAAAACAATGGCTACTGTTTACGAGAAGTGTAAGTATTGAAAAGTTTTATGTTTTATATCTTTTTCGATTAGTCATCATTTTTATAATCATTTCTACTCGTACCGTTATAACTGATAGATTTCTACGGGCCCCATCTAACATACGTACGTGTGAAAGTTACTTATATTAACTCCACATAAATTCTCAACTACTTTACCATCTCTATATGGTTTCTAATGTAATCAAAGGACTCACAGAGACTATTCTGGGCCATCTGTGGAGCTGTCATAGCTATGAAAGGCAAAAAATTTCAGGTTGCATTCCGTAATGGCCGTCAGTAGTAAGACAATACAAAATTTTCAGTGTTGCATCATGAGGGCGCTGTTTACTGTGTGATTATCTACTGCTACTACTTAGTACAGTAAAAATAGACAGCGATTGTACCAAATGACATGTTGCAATAACATTTCAATAATTGAAGTGTTTATTTCTTTAATTCTAACCACACTTCCACACCGAGTAAAAATTTTTTCCCAGATCTGATACTGTTTCTATGTAATATCAAAAATAAATCGTTTCATTGGATTTTTTTTCCACGCAGTATACAGTACGAGTCTACAGAACGATATTATTGGTGATACGTCTGGCTATTTCCAATCTCTGCTCCTCACACTCCTCCAAGCTGAGAGGGATCAGAGTCAGAATATTAGTTATAACTTGGCTAAGAATTATGCCATGGAGCTCAACGGATGTAGTAATAAATTTATATCTTTTCATAATACCATGGCATCCTGCAAGCATTATATATATTAGGCAAAATATTGGCATTAATCAATTTATTAATTTTTCAGTGGAATGGCTGCCGATACCTACAGAGAGTACATTTCAAAATATCCTCTGCAATCGTAGCTATCCACAGCTGAGAGAAATCTTCATCGAATATTTGTACCTTTGCCGATTTGACATCGAAAAACGCATCGAGAATATTGACTATCAGACAGATTTCAAGAGAGGCCTCCTCCAAATTGGTAAACCAAATCGAGGATTTTCTCACTGTTGTTCAATAGTTGTGGTTTTTAACTAATTAGTGTACTAGTATCTCACAAATGATCCCTTTTTTTAGTGAAACGTGCAAAGTCAAAAACTGGCTTCTTCGCCGATCGCCTCTACAACAACATGAACGACCCCCGAACTCTGACCCGCATCATAGTTTCCCGAAGTGAAATCGATCTTGGAGATATTAAGCAGGAATTTAAGAAACGCTATGGAACGGAACTCGAAACTATGATAGACGTAAACATTTTTTATTAATTTTTTTTACATTTGTCACAAAGTTAGAGAATTCAGTTAAAAAACAGTGAAATCCATTTGCAACAATCTTAGATTTGAATAATGGTAAAAATTAGATGTAAATTAGGTCCTTATATTTGATTAAGAAGTAATGTTGACTGATACATTTACGTTTATGTGCGATCCGATCAAAATCAACCTAATCAACATTTTTACTCGGCCATAACTCAAATTTAGGCTTATTTCAATTAATATATATTGCTTTTAAAGGAAATATTATAACTTTAATGTGACAGGCATAGTTTGTTACTATTTTGTCCAATGAGGAACACAATTTTTTCATCAATGTCAGCTCGGTTGTTTTTTTTTTGTTTCAGAAAAGCACATCTGGTGACTATAGAGACTGTCTTCTCGCCCTTGTGTCAACGTGATTGATCAAAATGAAGTACAAGTTTCATCCATTACATTACATGAGTTGTATAAATTAAATTAATTTGCGTTGCATTTACCTTGTCTTTAATAATTAATTTAAATACATACAATTTCTCCTACTTTTCTTTACTTAACATTTCTCGATTGAAACGCTGTATTTAAATTGGTATGGTTAAAAGTACGTCCATCTGCTGGATTACGTTGGATTTAATGAAAAAAGTTTTTTTTTCTCCTTTTTCAATTACATCAGTATTGGTGGACCTTTCCTTATTACGACTCCACCAAACTTTGGGCATAGCAATGGACAAACGGAGATGATCTCAATATCAAACTTCCGTCTGTATCAATTTAATAACGATGTATACGCATTCGCGCCGCTGCTCCCGAGTACTTCCCTCTTTGACCTCTTTCTCTCTCTCTCTCTCTCCACTGTACATACCCGCAAGTTCTCGAAACGAACGGGGAAAGTTTAAAAGAATCAAGAAAGCGTGAAAGCCCTACCTTTGTGTGCTCCGACGCTCTCGTTGTTTTCCGCGGCGAGTGAAATTTCGCGAAATGTTCCACGCGCTTTTGCGACTCTCAAAACAAGGGGAGAGACCCCGGTTGCTTTTGTTTTTGCTCTTTTAAGTTTAATTAACTCGCGAAACGAGAGCAAACGTTTTGCTTTTGGAAAATTGCCACGAGCGAGCTTTTCCGAAAAATATCCACTTTAGATTCTTGATATTCCAGAATTACGGTCAAGCACACAACTTACACGTTAGTAAAATAATTTTTTTTTTTTTCATCTACGAAATGCATACCACACTCCGCGACCTCCACCAACGATAAATGAGCACACCGCGTCCATCATATTCCTACATCCTGGCTTTTAATATCACCGATTCTCCCTCAATAACGAAGCCGGCGAGCAAACGTCGACGTGTGTGTACCTTGGCCGGGGCCAGCGGAGCGCGGAAAAAGAGCTCTCGCCCCAACGCACACACTTTTATACACACACACGCTGGTACGAGCTTTCAATATCCGAGGAGCTGGCCATGCCTCATATCTCCACCTATATATATATGTGAGACGGAGAAGGCCGGATGTGTGTATAATATACACAAACGCATAGCGCAAGCGCTTGCTATATACATACTCCGTTTGCGTTATCAAGTTACACGTGCACGTGTGTAGAACGGTGACTGATGAAATTTACAGTCTCTCGCACGACAATGTGATCAACGGAGGATGGAGAGACATCCACCTCCATTTCATCGTTTGTTTGCCGTTGGATTTCATTTGTGTGTACCCCCCCCCCTGTGATGCAAGACCCTCGACATTCGCGTATGGAAGGAATTGCTCCTACGGCATTATGATATCCACATGCGTTCCGTCGAATGGAGAGTTTACCATACGTGTGTTGTATAATAACCACCAGAGCTTAATTACGATGATCAGGTTGTGCGTACGTAAATCTCGGGATAGATCAGTTGCCACGCTACGATCAATAAATTGCAGAATCTTTGGAATTGAACGGGGGAAGACCTCGATTGCCTCAATGCCGAGAGTATCGAATTTTACCAACCACGTCTCGAGAGGGGATAGCTCTTGAATTCGGGATGAGAGGAATATTGTTCCGTATCGTCCATTTGGAGTGGGTTTCGGGCATGTGTTATACGCTTTGGATTATCCTTTCGCAGCTGTCCCTCTCCATCCGTCGAACTTTGTACCACTTTGTCCCTGGAAATTTTTTCCCTTCCTTTTTTTCTTTTTTTTTTTTTTTTTTCTACAGTGACAGATCTCAACCTGCGCCCCGGCACTCATCATCCCCCTGAAACTACCAAACTCATCGAGCCATAGCTCGTAACAATATGTATGTACATATATATACATGGATGCCTACTCCATACATTGTAAGCACCCGATAGTCGGTGGTTGGTTCGTATATAAATCGAGCCAAAGCACGTCGTCCCTCGCATATAACCATAAGCCAGCTTGGCCCATTCGTATAAACTCAAGGCGTAGACGTCTTCCTTATCGTCGCCGCGCACCCGTCGAGACTTACCCCAAGTGGCCCCCGCAGGCTATACAAGAGTAACCATATACACATAGGGGCGAGGAGGAGATGGGCGATAAGCAAAACCCAGACTGGTCGTCTGTCCACGATCGCGCCTAATGTACACGTCGTCGCCGTCTTCGTCCCGAAGCAAATTGGCTTTTGGGACGCAAACACCAATACATTTACGGAAGGGAGTTTCGATTTTTCCTTTTTTTTTTTTTTTCCAACCTTCGCGGGTGAAAAAACAAATTGCAAATCACATGCCGTATAGTTTACGTACCGCGTATAATCAACGACCAGGGACTATACATACGGCAAATAATGTCGAGCCGGACGTGTAGCATTAGAATCCGATTTTGGGCCATTGAAACCAGCTCGTGAGCTCACCTTCAACGCTACATGCATATCGAGTATACGTGTACGCGTGTGTTTGTATTTACAAGTGTAGTACAGGACCGTGTGTGCATACCTGGACTGAATTTCGACTACCGGAAATCAACAGTCCAGACGTGTGCGGTATGCGGGGGGGGGTTTGGTGGACTACTCGAGCACGCGCGACCGGTATATATCCAGGTATATTGTATACATACGAATACCTCAGCGCTCGTACATACGTATATGTAGATGCGGGGAGGGTAAATTTAGGTCGGCATAACTCGAAGGGTCGCGTGCACATCGTCAGATATCTGTAAGTTCGCGAGATTTTATTCAATGGTCCCTTCCACGTGAAAGGGAGATGATTTCGTTTCAATGTGTGAGGAAGAGACGCCAAATTTAATTTTCACGTGGTTTTGGCAAAAGTACAGAGCAAAGGGTGTAGAGGAAGTGCCCGCATGCAGCGATACTACCGACGAGCAGTTACAGCTCCGGGGGTATCCATTGTACGTATAGTGAATAGTCCACCCTCGTGGATTCGCGTAATTGGATTTTGTATCACTCCCGGTCGCGCACTTACTTACTTACTTACTCGCGTCCCGAAGAAAACAGCTGAGCGAATGAATTAGATCCCTTCGTTTTTTTTATATCACCCTCGTAATTGATTTTCGTGCAGTGTAGCTGTTACATATAGGGGATGGATTTTTGGACGAGGGCTCGAAAAACTTGGGAATTACGGCACGCGCTGATTTTTTTTTTCCTCCGTGACGATAAGTGAGAGCACCGCGGAGAAGCCAATGTTATAGAAGTAAGTAGTCTCGAAAAGGGGGGGGGGGAAAGAACATTTAATTGGAACCATAGAAATTACGTCTGTACGAGGGAAAAGGGTGTTAAAATACACTTCTGTCCGTGAAAAAAAAAAAAAAAAAAAAAAAAAGTTTATGAGCTATAAGAAAATGAATCCACGTTATTGTCTTGGAGATACTACTAGGCATGTGTGTGTATATATGCGGTGGCGCCATATAGTACTGATAAATAATTCAAGGTAAATATCGCTCCCCATCGACACCTCGATTCAAGTCACTCGAAAAAAAAAAAAAAAAAAAAAAAAGATCCCCATCCTCGGAAAAACTTGGAAAAGTGGCGGTATAACTCTGCGCGTATGAATAATGGAGGATATGCACCGTCAATTATCTCCGTAAGGGAGGGGAGAGGATACAGAGACACTCTCGAGTGGAAATCCGCGCGAAACTGAGACGGAAAGAACTTGGTTATATCCGAGAATCGAGTTACCGAGACGACGAATAAATCATCATCGTCTTATAGATATATACACACACCCGGAGTCTAACTTTCCCGGGTATACATACGCATCGAAGCGCGAAACAGTCTCTGGGGAACGTTTTGGTCTGTTTGCGAGTCAGCGGTTTTTGTGTACATATATATACACTCATGAGGTAGTAGATAGGATTTACTAGTGACTTGCCAGAGCTCGAGATTTTACTTCAAATTAAGAGCCCAAACAGCACTTGTGAGATGTATACTATGTATGTTGTCCTACGTTAACTTTAACGAGTCAATCTATAGTAACGTTAAAAAAAATTCATCTATTCGCCTTGTATCCCATATGTATACTTAGTTGTGCCAACAACAAACGCATAATATACAGACACTTCATGGCAGCTGGCAGGGTCTATATATACTTAGAGTTTCGCGCAACTCTAGCTGTGCATTTTATAGACGTATACGAGAGAGAGAGAGAGAGGAAGGAAGGCGAGTGCGATGATAATAAGTGCGCGCCGATAACGACACCGACGCCGACCATTATTTTCCAGCGAGTAAATAGCCCCAGAAGGGATACACAATGGCGCGCGAGGAAGGAGAGGCTCGAGCGAAGCGCCGGGGCTTCCTTTCATTATAGTCGCTCGCTGTTTATACCGGAGGTCACTCATTCACCCACGGCTTCTTCTTCTACTTCTTCATTGTCTCTCGAAATTCAGGGATCGCTTGTTCCCTTCCGACGCCTCTTTGTTTTTTTTCCCTTCCGCCTTCGGGGTTTTCTGAAATAAAAAAAAAAAAAATGGCTTCGATCGCTTGGAAGAGGAAGACGTTTGGGGAATTATCGCGGTGACAAAGAGTATCGGCACACACGGAGCGGACGCGTGTTTGGGGCGCAAAACTCGTGGGAGCATTTATAATAAAAAACCATTTGGGCGACGGAAGCGAAAACACGCGGTATACGTATAACTTTCAACTTAAACGGGCGTCAGTTTCGAGAAGGTCTTTATCAAATTGTTAAGCGAAACTTACGTGTGGCGGGGGGGGGGGACCATAAAACAGTATAGCCGTTATTGCACGGGGGGAGAAAAACTTTTCCGTGCCGTATCGCGGATGAGCACGTGCTCCAAACCCCCTTGCGCCCATCACTTGCCGTGTAATTTCGATTCAGTGCGGAGCTCCCATCGCTCGATGATGCCCGATATACCCCAGAGTCCCGATATCGAGATCACTGCGGAAGTGCGATTACAGTCCAAATAACTTGTTTTTTTCGACGCCCCCGTGCGCTACTTGTAACAGCTTGATAGTCGTGCCATTAAAAGGTCAGGGAAGTAGAAAAAGTTGACCATGTATATCTCACCCACGGGGATGTTGTAAAAAATGGCGTGGAATGGCTCGACGGAGTGAGTATATGACTCTTATCGCGTATTCCCCGCGCAGCCACGTACAGGTATATAGACTTCATTTCCTCGTCAAAGATGAAAGTGTACACAGAAAAGGCGAGCTGCCACTTGTTTTCGCAGTGGGGACTGCGGGGGAATATTCGCCACCTTCGGAAAGCCAATCTCGGTGAGTACACCCACCCACGTAACCGAATAAGGGAGAGAAACTCTAATCGAAAGGAGCAGCGCGCAATCATACGTCTTTTGTGCCGTTGCGCACGGAAAATTCAATGCGGGCTCTCTCTACATGTATACACACGAACCGATGTCGTATAGATGCAGTTGGAAAAGGAGGAGGAGTACACGTCGGGGCCCGAGCGAGAGAAAAGACGTAAGCGGTGGCACGGGGGTAGGGGGAAAGGGGCTCCTTTGTAGGTACTACCTACAAATTCGATTTCTCAGCGGAGACGTGAAGTGTGTGTGTATAAAGAAGGGGAGGGGGGCGAATAAATGCCCCTGGTATGATCGTTGCAACGTGTATCGAGAATTCATCCATAGCGAAATGACGCGATGGAGCCCTTTTTTTTTTTTTTTTTTTTTTTTTTTCTATACATCGTGGAACGGTAGTGGAAATGTAGTGCCATAAAGTTGCGTACATCGAGATGAAATATATTTGTTGTTGGTATTGCTTTTATATCAGCGCGAGTATCGAGAAATTAAATTACCTACAACTTTTTGTGATTCTTCTTTTTTCTTCCACGATAGTACATATATAGGTATACATATAGAGAGGAGGGAGTTGTACGTCGAGCTTACAACGTCGTACAAGAATAAGATAAGCGGCCCAAAGAGGAGGGAGGGGGTGGTATCTCCCTTCCTCGTAAACTTGTAAATTTACGACTCTGCATGTGAAGCCCGTTAATAACGGGGAGCTGGCGTCGTTTACCCGCGAAATTCCAGGCACTGCCTACATGTATATGTATGCTCGTTCCTATACGTAACTTCCCGTATACCAAGCCTTTTTCGTTCACTGTTACATGAGCACACGTTCGCTTGGCTTTGCGTTTCGATAGACGTGCATCTTCTCCGTTACACGGCAACTGATCCCTCGCGTGCTGGAACACAAGCGACCAAAGAAGGTACATCTCGTTGATATTTGCGCTCTTCGCCCGTTGATACGCGAATCGCGTGATTAATGCAAAGGGATAACGTATACGAGTACACACGAGCCGAGTACGGAAAGGTTGACGACTTACTCGTCGGTATATAACACGAAGGGGGAGAAGTGAGCGTGCGCGTCGTCGAGGTGGCCACCCAGGATTTAGGGGAGCTCCTTTTGTTTTTCCTCACCGCAGAAAAAGCTCCCTCTCGTTGCCCAGCTTATCCGTCGACGCCGATCCGGATACGTATTATATTCCAAGCAGGAGGGTATATCGTGCGTGTATACAGAGAACAAATGAGGCCGTCCCGCCGTTGGCGTGACATTTCTGTCGACGAGCGACAAGTTCTCGCGTGTAAGGGACGCCTATACATTTATTACGTTATTACTCGTTTGGTTAAATCGTATGTAACTTATATTCATAAATTCACGGGCTGAACACGTGCCGTGAGTTGGTTCTTTTCAAAAACGAGTCGTCGACCACCGTTATTTGTACCTCAGGCCTGATATCGCTCGCGCGACTCGTAATGGACATTTCGAGAGCTCTCCATGGAGTAATTAATACAAGATGATACAACTGAGAGTGCCTAGCAGCGGAACGATGAGGAAAGCCTCGCTGTTCGTACACAACGCCTAAGGAAAACGGAGGGAGCGAGGAACATTTTTGCGTGTATATGCATCGAGTCTTGTACGGCTGAGCACCCGGGGCTGCGTCAATAATACGCTCGCACGGAGAGGCCGGATGATTAGGGCTGGAAAAGCCCTCCTATGATCGTGTCGTATACGGTTTATCCGAACGTGCACGTGTATTTTACACGAAGGAAACGTATTACTTGTGCAGCTTCGCGTGCGGTCTGATCGCACGTTGACCCGCACTACTTGCGGGGTCCTATTCAATTTCGTTCGAGGTTTCGTGCGTTAATTTACCACACGGAGCTCCCTCCGGTCACTCTCGCGACCTCAATTTCATCGGGTAAATACCCCACCCACGCATTTAGAAAACACGTGTCACCCCAACATAGCGTTGAAAGAAAAAAAAACAAAAAAATCACACCTCGGCTAATCCCTCGAAACTCCAATCACCGTTACAGACCTGATAATTGCTGAGAGGGAGCCGATTAAGCGCACGTTGCTGCCATTCACGCGTTACCCCCGCCACAAGAGCATAACCATTTTCCACGGAGCACACACACGCGTCCATAATTACATATAGTCACGTACGGCGTTAATACACGGCACATAGTGGCGGGAGCCGAGTATATATTATAGTGTAGCGGGCTTTCATTTGCCTCGGATTCAAGTGAAAACTCCATCATCAAGTGGGTCTCGATGCGCATCGGGACTTTGACTCGGAATCGTCGGGGCGCACGTGTGCTTGTTATTATGTACACGCGGGGTATATAGGTACAGGGAGTCCGTCGGGAAACTCATCCAATTAACGTCTCGTATACGAGTCGAACACAAAGCACCATTATGCGCTCAAGAGGCTGTGGTATAGCTTGATTCACACACGCGCGCAATTTTTCTTTTTTTTCTTGTTTTTCGCAAAACAAACGCGAGAGCAATACGCGTACACATATATACCCATAAACAGTGGCAGCAGTGGAAACATCTTCGAGATAGATAGGGGAGCTTATCTCATCGTGCTCCAATCGTCGCGTAAAAGAATCACAGAGTCGAGAGTGTGACCCCGGATGGACTATTATCGGTAAACGCGTCTCATATACATTTAACTCATCGCCCCATTATGTGTATATATATACGCGTTGGAGGAGATCAGGTAAACACCTGGGCGCTCGGAGATAACGAGCACGGGGGAGAGCTTGCAGTTTTCGAGCATTACGTTGGGGACGAGAGGGTTCGATGATTAAAAGCGGCGCCGGTCGGCAGGCGCGAGCGTATATGTTTGAGCTCCTCCTCTTTCGTTAATGGGGCGCTCCAAATGGAGATTGTCCCCCGAACAAGGGGGGCCCGGGGCAGAGGAAAAAGGAAAACGAGAGCAGAGAAGAAGGAAAAAAAAAAAAAAAAGAAGGGTGCTTATTACTTGCCGCGACCTGGTGCGTCTTTTGGCTTTTATTTGTCTCCCAGGTGGATCTCGTGTTTCGGAGGGTCAAAGTACGCGGGAATGAGAGACAAAGCCGGCCTTTCCTGCACTGTAGTAGCATAACAGTGGAAAAGAAAAAGCAAGATGAGGTAGGTACGTGGGGGAGCAAGGGAAATTGGGCCGATTTTTGAAAGGGGCTCGCGCGCTGGAAAAATTATTGGAAATAAGTACGGTGTGCGCGTGTTCGCTTTAACATGCATTCCGATGAAAAATACTCTACTTTTATAGTTCGTATTGAACAATGAGCGTGAAAAAAAAAAAAAAAAAAAAAAAATTGTTGAGAAATTCTTATTAAAAGAAATATGTATACATGCACAAGTGGCTACGAACTCTTTTTTTCTATTTTACGCTCTAACATAGAATTTTTTTTTTTTTTTATATACATATATTTACATGTAAGGGTGCAACGTACTCACTATACCATTGGTATAGTATATGGATTTAAAATTCTGACAAAAAATCAAGAACAATACGTCGCAATTTATAGTCTATCGATAAACTGATTCATACAAATGATTTTAATGAAACTATAAGTATATCCCTACAAGGATTCGATACAATAGAAAATTATCGATGCAAATGTTGTACTCTTGGAATATGTGTTTGTTCTTATTTGTTTTTTAGATGATGGAAACTACAAGAGAAGAACTGATTGTCGTACAATCGATAAAGTTCCCTCGATATTTTCTCGAGACAATTTTTTAAAGACGATGTACTTGCAAATTCGTTAAATTGCATACTCCGACAAAATGACGAATCATTCATGAAAAGAAGACTCCAAAGTAAACCGGAGCTTAAACTGAGATACGAGACACCATTAGCAGGAGATTCAAGAAAAAAAGGGGGGGTGAGTGAGAGGGAGGGAGGAGAAGAGAAGATTCCACCTGAGGCACTGTACCGGCGGAACAAGAGAGCAGCAAAACTCCTCTTTACCTCTCGGAGCTCGTTGTTCGGGCTGAAGTAGCTGGTACACACGCGAAGCACCCGATACAAGCGGTACTCGAGAATTACTTCGACAACGGCCCATTAGGTACGCGTCCGCGTGTACTATTACTACATAATAATGGCCGCAAATTATTTGCGAGTGCAGCTCCGGGCCATCAGCCTTGACTGTCCTTTTTTTTTTTTTTTTTTTTTTTCTCTCCTTGCGCTGCTACGCGCGTAACGACCTAATAAGCTTCATTACTCGTTTATGCAGGCAAGATGCGAAGCCACTTTTCTTACTCACTGGGCGAAAATTTTTCCTCCTCTTCTTTATACTCTCGCCTCGTGTATGACGAAACTTTCCTCCTCCTCGCGTTGGTCACGCATCTCTTTGTCCGGAGGCTATACGCTGAGTACCGAGTTAGTTGAGTGTCAGAGGTGCTTACGTCACGTTGACGGAGGACACTATTACTATTACTACTACTATTATCATACTAATTCGTGGCGAGGAAAATTTCGCTATTTATTTGGGAAATTTATTCACGTACGTACACAAAATATACAAATAATTATCATATAATAGCTACATGTTTTCCTCGGTTTTTGCTTTACTTGCTGTTTTTTGCGAAACTGCTATAGTTTAATCTCGATTTTAAATCTCAATTATGTTATTGTAATAACAAAAATTGTTTTCAATCAAACTTATTAGTTTTACAAATTTGTCCACGTCAAATTATCAAAAGGTGATAATGAATTGTTTTCAAAAATTTATCATAAATATCGCTTAAAAATTTCGTGAAAAAAAGATAGTGCAATTAATGAATATTTCTTATATACTAATTTTTGTAAGTTTCCGATAAAAGAGTTTTGATAAAAAAACAAAAGAAAAAAGAAAGAGATGACTGAACTAGTTTTAACTTTTCAAGATTGAAAAAAAAAAAAAAAAATTTATTATACCTTGTAAGTTACAGTTATTGTGAAAATTGCATAAAAAAATGTTGTTCCTGAAACACCACTCTGATCATAGACCCTCACACTCATATGCGTACATACAGACATTTTTTTTCGAAAATTCGATCATTACACGGTAAAACTTGTTTTGACCACACATGTAAAGAAGCTATATTTTATACCGATATACAAAGTTTCCTCCGCGAGAAAACGAAGAGGAAAAAAAAGGTATCGTAAAACAGCACGTTACTTTCTATAGAAACAAGAAAAACAACTTTATCGAATGTCCAATCGAGCTCGTCGCAACGAAAGCATCCAAACTCACCGCAACCGAAACAAAACAAAAGGAGGGAAGCTCCAAACTCAATTACACCAGTCGGACTAAATCACCCCCAGCCGCGCCGATCACTCTCCAACGGATCCACCCGCGCGTGCAACAAACGCGTATATATATACACACAGCACCCCCCGCTCGCGCGCAGCCGAGGTGAGAAAATTACACTTTGCTCGGGAGTCGGATTTATTGCTGCCTCGGACTGTTGAAAGACTTTTTCCATCCGTATATACACGCAAACGACAAAAGCCGAGTCGGCCCAAAGTAATAAAATTCAGAGCAAGCCGAGGCATCAGTCGGCCGACAGTCGATATTCCCAAGTTTTATTGGATCCCAGCTCTCGACTTTCCGACTTTTCCCATCCCCTCCCCCCGAGTCTCGGAGAAGTGCAAGCCGGGGCTCGATGTCGGATGAACAATGAAAATTTTAAGGTATGCAAATTCGCCATTCCTGGGGGAGCGGGAGATCCTGAAGCCGTTCGGCGCGCGATTTGGTATTCCGAGACCCGCCGGCGCCCAAGTCGACGTGTATATATATACGTACACGGAAAAGCGAGCCGACGAAATTAAGCTTATCTGGGGGAGGGGGAATGTGTGCCAAAGTAGCGGAGGAGGGAGAAAATCATTGCGCGCCAAAAGCCATTCGAGCTCATGATCGAAAGTCATTAGAGGCTTCGTGGGTGACGTTGATGTATCTATATAGTGGTTTTGTTGCCGAGTGCGGACCGTGTGTGAAACTTTGTCATGTGGTGAATTTTTTTGCTCTCTATTGCTTCGTTTTTGTATCGTTACGAAACGTAGTATTTGAATAAATAAAAATAATCGACAAGTACTTTTTGTGCAAATTACCAAGTTAAATACACCATCGCTTTCAAAGGGAGTGGAAATCTTGTTTTTTTTTTTTTTTTTTTTTAGTAACAGGATACAAATTGCATCGCAAAATAATTGAAAAAAAAGCTGGGTTTGATCCACAGAGCCCTCAAACATTTAAAAAAAAGAGGATTTTACTTCTGCCTCTGCGTATAAACATAAATATTTGCAAAACGAATTTTCGGCGATGATTAAAAGCTTTTTGGTAAAATATGTATTTTATTAAATGTGATAAAATTACGGAGTACGTTTAGCTCGACATTTAGGATAAAATATGCGTGTAGTGTATGATGGCAACTGTCACGTGCACAATTTGACTCGATATGAGCTGACGAACAACACTTTTTTTTCTTCCCCCGTGTATATGCGTGGAAAAATCATACGTGGTTGCAAAACCCGTATCACTGCAACAATTTTTTCAATTTCCAGTGCAACCGGAAAAATTGAACAAAGCACAGCTGACGCAGTCTATAAGAGCTGTACAAAAAAAAAAAAAAAAAGTTCGCTAGTAACTCGAAAAAAAGAACCGAAAATAGCTTTGGATGTTGATTTGTTTGGCCGTAACTGACGGGGCCGTTGTATGCACCCGCAGCCATTTGTCTGGGCTCGCGGAGCGAAAATTTCACGTAACCCCCGCCGCGTATCGTATCGCGCGACCACTATCTAACTCGCTCCGAGTAAATTTAACACGCGCGGAATTTGTGCCGCTGTCCGCCTTTTCCGGCTTTTATTTGCGAGATTAAACTGGCAAAGTGCGCGGGGATTTTAGATTTTTTAACGCGAGTGAAAGGTCGTTTATCTCCTCGGAATATACACGCGAAACAAATTAAGGGGGCCCTGTTACCCGAAATCGTCTTGGTTTTTAAATTTGATAAAACCATTTTGTTATATCGCAGATGTAGGAATCGTTTTTAAGAAAAGTAAACTAAAAACTACATACTCTGTTTACGTAGAAATTACTCTTTCGTGTGTGTGTTTTTTATCGACTCTAGCATTACATTTTTTTTCCGTATAATTAGGTATTTCTAGCGGAACAAGAACTACGTGTCAAAACTTACTTCGATAAAAAGTTGAGCTTGGAGTTCTTTCTTGTCAAGAAAATTCACGCTTCTAATACACTTTCAACTTTTCAAAGCTACTTTCACCCCTTGATAATCGATTTCGTGTACATTTATAGATTGAAATCGTGAAAAATTTTATACAACTTACGAATCATGTTCTATATGGCTTGATTTCAATAATGAGAAAACTTATGACGAATCATGGAATACATCTAAATAAATTTCAAATAATACTCCGCTACCTCGTAATTGTTGGATCACAGTAAGCTATTTTTTTTTTTTTTTTTTTTCATAAATAAATTCACGTAAAAACTTTATTCAGCGTATATAATAAATGTATACAGAGCCTCCTTGATTTTCCGTTACACGTATACTGTATCACAAGCGCACTCGTAACGCATGAAGTACCTCAAACCTATAATTAAACGACCTACAACGAGGGGCCTCGCCGAGCCATAAAAAAAAAAAAAAAAAAAAAGGGGGTCCGCGTTTCTAATAAAAGAAAAACCACAAATAGACGTTTATATATGTGCATCGTCGATGAGTGTAAACGACTGCGTGAA
The DNA here is from genome assembly GCF_036245765.1 of Copidosoma floridanum. Taxonomy (NCBI): domain Eukaryota; kingdom Metazoa; phylum Arthropoda; class Insecta; order Hymenoptera; family Encyrtidae; genus Copidosoma; species Copidosoma floridanum. Next base: position 36,121,856 of record NW_028321890.1, read on the forward strand.
TCGTACCTCCACGTCGTACGAATCGCTTATAATATACACGGTAAACCGGGGGGTAAGGGAGTAGACTCTGTAAAAGCGGCCGATAAACGTTGGGATACGTCGCGCGTGCACGGGATGAAGCGACACCGGGGCCACGGCGTGTGAAGAAGGCAAGGGCGCGACCACGCGACGCACGTTTTATGCACCGATAAAGTTTACACGGCTATTCTCGTTTGCTGCCGATGATACTATAACATCTACATTTTTTTTTCTTTTCAAGTAAACATTAAATAAGTGCACGAACTCGTCTTTCGCTTGGTGTGTTTTGTTGTACCTCATAAGCAAAGTAAAATTAATCACACCCCCTTATCAACAACGCGGACCCTCGTAATCCGGATAAACACCGTTAACGCCCCGACGCGATACCGTTGGAAGGCTCCGCTGTTAGGGTGTCTCGGAGTCTGCAGACGGAGCCGGGAGAGTCGCTGCTGGGTGGAATTGAATTTTCGTATCTTTCGCCGATCCGCCTCAAAAGTGCAGAGGGAGAGAGATTTGCCCATCGCGGGCGTCGGTTCTGTCGCGGTTAATGCAATAGAGGCCCCATCACCTACATACCACGTGGATACGTTGGGAGTCAAAACTCGGTGAGATGTATTTTTATCCTCCAGCCTCGCCTGAGATATGTATTTCCGGCCAAGTGCCTCTATACTATCGGTACTGTATCCCACGAAAAAAAAAAAAAAAAAAAAAAAAAAAAAAAAAAAAACACATACCCAAAATATTTAACGGGTTCCCGGGGGTGGGTCGTTATTTGGAGATGCGCAATCTCGACACGGAGATACTCATCGTGAGGGCAAAAATAGCACGGGTATAGGGCGATTGCTATCGCGGCTGCATATACACTGACATTCCGATTCTCCTCCTCCGTTTCGTCCTTTGGAAATGTATTTCCGGAGCCGCGTATACATGCACACGCCCGACCGGTCACTCCTAGCTCATTCGAGCGAAGCCCCCGACCCGCCCTCGGTTACACTCCCTGCTCTTGGATAATAAATAGCCGAACAGGACGGAAGGCTAAATCTCGTTCGAGCCTCATTGAAATGCAGTCGCTCTCACCGCTCGTTTACCTATACAACATAACCATCGATAATGTACCTCCGAGGAGCTCGGCTGGTTTTGTATTTTCATACTACATGCGGGGGGAGGGGGCTTGTATCTGGCGTCCTTGACTCCGTCTGTGGTACGTGTCCTCGCTATATCCGGTCATCCTCAGCTTTATTCGGATACGCGCATGGTGTCTTTGGAAGCGTCCAGTGCCACGAGAGCTCTTTTTACTTATCTCCAGGTTTTGGAATTAGCATGCGATTGACCTTTATTTTTTTCTTTTTATGAATAATGTCCTAAGATTTGGGTCAAGATCAGGAAATACGCCGAGGCGCGTCTGACCAAACTCGGAGTATGACTACTTAAAAGTCCGATGCATCAGCGGGAGTTTCTACTTTACCGGTAGGCTGGTTTTCATCGAAGCACTGTATAAGTAGGTATATACTTATACGAATTCAAATTTATCGAAATCGGTCGAAAAATGAAGAAAGAAAAAATAATAAATACGTTTATTCTTTTTTTTCAAGTTTAATTATAATGTTCAATATATCACGTACATCTACGTCAACATAAAACAGCTGTACAACCATTGCTCCGAGTCGACAAAAGAATCAAAGAAATCACAACAAAGGCCATACGACGTAATGACCAATTAAGGTAAAAAAAAAAAAAAAAAAAAAAAACTACGCCATCGGGCACGTTGACGAGTTTCCGCTTTAAGCAAATTGCACTTCGTAGGATCTTCCGTAGCAGCTGCCCCCGGCCTTTTTTCATCTTTTCTGATCACCTCCGTTTGTTCACCTCCTCGCGCTTAAACAATGGAGAAAAAAAAAAGTAACAGACGCTCCCCTCTTTTCTTTTTGATCTTTTGTCGAGGGCCTCCGACTTTTTCTTTTGTTTTTGGACGAAGGAGCACAAAAAGAGCCAAAGATAGTCTGCTCCCGGTTATTGGATTTCATGTACGAGACCGGCGCTGAAAGATCCAGACACCGACAATGGTATACATATATATATATATGCAAAGGAAGGAAGGGAGATAACGACGCGAGAATCAATTTCAAGTTTACAATGCGAGCCACCCTACATATATATCCATCAGCGCAAAAGAAACAAAAAAAAAAGGGGGACCGATCGCGAGCAAATTTTTCGGCTCCTTTCCATCCACCCCTGCGTGTGTGTGCCTCTCTCTCTCTCTGATTGCAGCCGGCATTAAACGCCCCCCACCCCCACCCTCGTTCGCGGTCTTATCTCCACTGCAGCAATGGCCCCGGAAAAAGTGCTGCGTTGTGTATATACACATACATACATATGTGTATACCCACCAGTTACCAACAATCGAATTCCACCTGCTATATATGGTCACGAGAAAAAAGGAAAAGGGATATGATGGAGTGCAATTTCCCGGAAAGGGCTGATGGAATTTTTTTCCTTCGTTTTTATACCGAGAGGCGCACGGTGGGTAAACGCGATTAAAATATGAGCGCCCTTTTGTGCATCCGGGGATGATCGGGGTAAGGGTAAAAAGTAAAAAAAAGCTTTAACAGCTTGGGTTAGCCTCGCCTACCGTTGTGTATTATCGATCGTCCGAGTTATTGCGAATTTCGTGCACAAGTTCGGTATTGTCTCCTGGCGTTTGATCGTCATTGAAGCACGAGAACGTGGTTTACGCGATGGGTACACGCAAAAAATACACATCGTCCGATTATACTCGAATCAAAATGGCTATCGATTGACTAATTAATTCATAGCTGCTCTGATGTCTGTATTACACATTTGAACGATACAATATGCGTTTCGGGTATGATAAGTATAATTGAGTAACGCCACGCGCTACAGAAAAAGAGAGAGAGAAAGAGGAAGTTCGTGGGGGAAAAAAATCACAGTGGCTTAATTAATACGCCGCTATGATGATGTACCACGGGGCTACCGTTTCATTTATCCCGCAAATTGAAATTTCAGAGCCCGGAAGTTCGTGGCGCGGCTTTTTACTCCGACCATCCCTCTCCCCCTCATGGGCTCGAGTTTCCGACAGTGTATATATGCTGGATTAATTCGGGGTGGGTGTAATGGCTGGGACAAAAAGGCTGTTGTAGCGAGTATATTTACAGTGATGTGTGTATGTGGCTATAACTATAAGTGTGCACATGATGTAGTTGGGGATGGATAGCTGCTCTGGTAATGATGATTACTATACTTAACGAAAGTCTATTGAGTAAGGAAAATTGTACGCAAAGTTTTTTTGGGTGCCAGTGAAATTTACCTACAAGTTCTTGTAGTTAATTAGTACAACCAAGTGAGTGGTAAGCGAAAAGAGAATCGAAAAGATCTTGTGTATTTTTTCAATCAAAAGGAGGTACATGGAGTCAACGAAACCAGAATTTTCCCAGCGAATCGTCCCGAACCTCATTATCCGGTATCGAGTTTAAAGTCCCCTCAGAGCGACAAAGTGCATATATACATTGCACCCGGGCACACCCTACCGAGAGCTTTTCAATATTTTTCAAGTGCAGAAAGATGGAAATCCCTCAGGAGCCGCGAGTTTTCAATTCGAAGAAAAATGTTCGTCGCTGAAAAATTAAATTTTTTCATCACTCTAGAAGTATCCTTATTTCTTCGCTCGGCCAACTCTGTCGTTTTTCTTCTTCTTTCACCCCGTTTGACTGCTCGTGTAAGGTATACCTGTACAGCCAGTGTAGAGGTGCGGCGTATATGAGTCTCCTTCTGTGGCTGCAGGTCCATAAAGGTCGGAGTAATTATTCATTCGTGACGTGGCACGAGCTACACGCTGTTGCGCTACTGTACACGGGAGCCACCGGACGTTGCGATAAACTCAATTTCGACCCTGTGATTTATCACCTGGTTACTAAGTGCCGTACTGCTACCCCTGCGATCCGATGAACACTTCCGGTTTTTTTTTTTAATTTGTTTCCTCATCCTTTTTTTGGGGGGGGGGTCTCCAGTGACGAATGATTCGGGAATCAACACATATTCTTTGGATTTTCAATGCAACGATACTGCAAGCTTATAATTTATCAAAGGAAGCAGTACCTCAAAGCTTTATCACGCGTAGGGTGATAAATTATGTAGTTGAGGAAGAGCGTACGGCTGGCGGCATCTACTGTTAAAATTGCCATCGCAGAGCGGGTAAGCATCCATACCGATTGATATTATTTCGACGCGTTAACATTAAAATTAACAAATTCTTTTATTACAAAGAATTAAATATCTACAAGTAATTATTTTATAAAAACTAACTATTGGCCTCGATCTTTGTCCACTTGGCACTGGTCTTCCATAGCCACTCCTGTATTTCATCCCTTTGTGCCTGAGGATGCGCTTCCACCACCTTCCAATTGCTGCTGCAATGGTAATGGAACAATGAATATCTATCGCGTAATGTAATAAATGTTTTATACAGTATTTAATGTTTACTCGAAATATTGTCCTGACAGGTCCTCCACTTCAGGGCTCAGAGCAACGTACAAAACTGGTTGGGCTCCTTTCCTTGGTGGTCTTACAAATGGCCATACAATTGGTTTTATGAATATTTGGCTCAATGTACTATTGTAATAAGTCATGTGTCTCGTTAGATCTGTGTCCACGATGCCTGGATGTACGGCATATGCATTTACTCCAGTACCTACAACCAAATGGATTTCAATTTTTTGAAAAAAAAAAAAAAAAAAAAAAAAAAACTCGATGTTTGTTGGTCAACTTCAGTAACTATTTACAAACCTTTTAGTTTTTTGGCCAATTCTTTGGTGAAGATAACATTGGCTAATTTACTTTGAGCATAAGCTTCACCAGGATCATAGTACTCGGAACTGTTTAAATCATGAAGTTTGAGATTCCCCCTTAGGTGAGCTAAGCTGGATACATTCACGATTCTGGCAGGAGCAGAGGCTTTCATCGTGTCGAGCAATAGATTAGTCAATAGAAAGTGGCCCATGTGATTCACACCTATTTGCATTTCGATTCCATCCTTGGTGAAACTGTAAGGGGTTCTCATAACGCCGGCGTTATTAACGAGAATGTGCAGATTTGAATATTCTTTTTTGAACAGATTCACAAAATCTCTGATACTCTGCTGCGAAGCTAAATCGCATTCTCTGCAGTAAACGTATTTATTCTTGGTCTCGAAAACAATATCTTGTCGAGCCTGAAAATAGTACATTTTATCAAAACTTGAACCACATCTCGGCTGTGAAAGCAGTTTTATTTACATTTTCGCATTTTATCATGTCACGACATGCCATGATAACTTTTGCATCTCTCTTTGCCAAGCCAAAAGCCACTTCTTTTCCAATTCCGCTATTGGCACCGGTGACAATAGCCACTTTGTCGGTCAACTTTTCCTTCCCCTCGTACATGGAACCACTATAATAATCCCTGCAAAAATATAAACTTTTCAACGTGATCGTGACCACAAAACATCAAGTCGTAACAGTACGTCCTCGATTTATCAACAATTTGGTTTTCAACGACTGTAATAAAATGAAAATAAAAAAATCATTTTGTACCTAATACATACTTGACTAGATAGGAAACTCCGTACAACGCTGCAAATGAGCTTCCCCATAAGAGTGGCTTCGGCAGGGAACCCATTGCGAGAGTGAGAAAGACTAAACACTAAGTACGTGTTAAAAAAAAAATTTAGTCTCAAATCAACACATAATTAAAAGACCAAAGTATTTATTTGTTGTCAAACTGATAAGGTTAAGACGGACGCAAATTGAAACACGCACTTTCAGCGGCACGAACCTCGCGATGTCTCGGAGACAACTGTTCGATCAACCGTCGACAAGCAAGACAAGCACTGGTATAAGTGGTATATGTTCTTAGTAGCAAACTAGCAAAGGTGGACGAAAACAAACACAGATGGCTTTCGATAGCAATAAAATCTAGCAGTCAGCTGCAAAAAGTGAAATCACTGTTTAATGTGCGTATTATATATTTTGACAAAGTGTGTTGTGCATATCAACAGGTCAAATGCTCGCGAGTTATTTAAATGAGGTGCAAATCGATTTAAGACCAAAGAAATATATGTAACAATGGGGCTTTGCGCTTATCCAAGATCCAGAATGTGAAAGAGAACTGTCCGTTACGATTTAACGAGCTGTTATTGTTTCAACAATAATTTGCACTGTCAATCGTTTGATTACACGTGTACAAGTATTAGGGTACATTTTTCTTTTATTTATCAAGCAAAATGTTTGCAAGATTCGTAAGATTAGCTGGTAGGATCAAGCTGCAGCAGAGCAGGTCATTAGGTTATGCTGCTGCGGAGTTGGGAAGAGTAAGTAAAGTGTTTTTCGAACCAAATTTTTTTGTCCTCTGCAGTTTGGATTTATTGTTAATTAGCAATGTGGCAACGGATCGAGGAGCAAGACCTTTACTCCAGGGACTCCATTTTATATTTCTGCCTTATGGGGCATTACCAAGAAGACCGGAGACGACAAGTCTTTGACGAAAAAAGAGCTGCTCATAGCCAAGGCTGATGCTCTGTTTGATCAGGAGGAATACAGGGAAATTTACAAGTTACTCAATAGCTATAAGGTAATTGATTTACTTGCAACTAGGATGGAACTTTCGAAGGACATTCATAATCTTATGGGGTTGCTTTGTGTATGGTAGGAAAACAAGGATGTTGAAATTTTGTGGCGACTTAGTCGTGCTCTGTACAAAATGTCCAAACTAGAATCTAAAGAGGCTGAAGCAAAGCAGTTAGTTTACGAGGCTTACGACGTGATCTGCGAAGCTCTGAGTCTGCAAGAAGATCATTGGGCTGTCCACAAGTGGATTGCAATTTTGTTAAATTCCAAAACATCGTTCGAGGGAACTAAAATAAAGATCAAGGAATTGTACAATATCAAGAAGCACATGCTGGTAAGCTGAGAACGTAAAATTAAGTGTTTTTTTTTTTCATACACGCTGAAGTTAATCGGAAAAAAAAATTACAGAGAGCGGCTGAGCTCAATCCTAAAGATGCTACTACTCTCTATATGATTGGCAATTGGTGCTACCAAGTGGCAGATCTGGCGTGGTATCAGCGCAAGATAGCATCAGCTATTTTTGGGGAACCCCCAACTTCTTCGTACGAGGAAGCTTTGAATTACTTTGAACTAGCTGAGAAAGTTGATCCCAATTTTTATAATCACAATCTTTTGATGCTTGGAAAGACATATTTGAAACTAAACAGGAAAGATGAAGCTATCTATTACTTGAAAAAAGCTTCAGAGTACTTGGCTAAGACTGAAGATGATCTTGAAGCTAAACAAGAAGCAATGAAAATTTTAGACAATTTATGATGTAAGTGCGTAATCATAATGATAATTCATAATTTCGTCTCTAATACAATTTTTTTTTTTACAGAAATCAAGTATTATACGTTTAGACTGATAAAACACTACCGTATTACCTTCTAATGTCATGATTCTTCTCAATCTGGGTTGGTTTGGTGTCTTTTTATATCAAGCAATCTCCAACATTAAAAAGGAAACAGCTGTATTAAATGTATAGTACACTAATATTGGTAATGGTGGAATCATAAAATTTTAAGGTCCGGCACTGGGCTTTGATGGAAAACAATTTTACAATCTGTCCAAGCTGCAGTGTAGCATGTGTAATTCCATATTTTATATATATTTTTTATAAATTAACTTTTCATGGAAGTACAATAATAAAGTATATTTGATTTTACTCTGACAAACAGACTGCGTGAATACTCTCTAAAAATGATCTTTTGATAGATTTTAATTTTTCTGCAGATGTAAGAATAAGATGAGAAAGTACGCGGATAAGAGTCCAGAGTTACGATTCCTACTTAATTGAACGTGACGAAGATGGAAGCGGTGTATTCGCGCATGAGAGAGGCGAAAATTAATTACACTCACGTTGCGTGAGTATATACACGCTCGAGGCGTCTCGAGGGCTGAATGCAAAAAAGGCAAATTTTTTGCGGCGGAACTAATGCGAAGGGACGCGCGTATACATGCACCTTTTGCGAGGCGGAGGACTCGTGACAGGATCGTTTATGCTCAACATGCGTCCGCTCGCTTAAGGAAATTAATAAGAAAGACAAGATGGAGAAACGGAGCAAAAAAACAAAAAAAGGACCACTTGGCGGGGAAAAGGAGATATCTCGAATGGAAAAAAATAAAAACAACAGAGTATAGGTGCTTGAGGGCGGTGGAATAAATTAAACGAGGATGAAATACGAGTTCAGTTTCTACAACTTTGTTTTTTTTTTCTTTTTTTTTAATCATTTAAAATACAACGCTCTGCTTAAATACTTCTACGTATGCGCTATCGAAAAAATCGCAATATTACTACACGTTTAAAATCGTGCAGCGCATCACACGTTAAAAAGGTACAAATTATAATATCATTTACACGCCTTGCCGCAATTTTCACCAAGCATCCATACACACACTTAGTAACGGTATACACAGCGAAGCGCGAACCTCGCGAATAAATTAATTCTCTCTACGTACACTTCTTAGACACATTCGCTATATTCACACGTAAGCTGGAAAAGTACAATCATCTCGTTCGATGGGATGTGTACCGATAATAGTCCGTACATATGCCCGACTACTTGCACGTGTACTCCTCGATGCGTTCGGTGCACGTGTCGCACTGCACTTTGCAGCACCAGATGAACTTGCACGCGCACTGCCAGGTCCGCGTGTACTGGTGCGTGTTGTAGCCCCGTCCGCAGCACATGAGATCGCAGCCGTGCGTTTCTGCGAAAAAAGGAGGAAAAAAAAAAACAACGTCAAAGCTTGTATCGAAGGAAGAGAAGAAAAAAAAAAAAAGAAAAAGATCGCGCAACAAAACGAACCTCGCTCGCGCGTACCTTTGCTGGTCCGGTTGCAGTACCTGCCCTGGGTGCCGAAGCTGCCCTGCTCGAGATCGGGCTCGCAGTAGTTGGGCGACTGTTGGAGGTAAACGAGCTCGCTGCGCTTGGGAAAGCGCTTCTGGAGGCTCGACGCCGCGCCACCGCTAATTTTGCTCGCCCGCTTCAGCACGAGGTGGAGCTTCTTCGGTTGGTGTTGCCTGGTTAGCAACAGCCCGGGAGCCACGCGCACTTTGGGCTCGCTACCGGGTCGCCAGAGCGTCCAGGGCGCATCGCCGACACTACCCGGGTCCTCCTCCGTCGGGGACCTGAAACCGTCGCTGGGCTTGCCTTGGGTCTTGGCGTCGTTGCCGAGGATCGGCGACACTTCGGACGAGCGCAACACCACCTCCGTGCTCTGGAATGTAAAATGTACTTAACAGTCGATATACATTGAAATTCGAAAAATAGAGTAACGGGTATTGGTGTGCGCGTGAAAATATATACGTACGTGTACCGTGGGTGCCGAGGGCGGCGAGATCGGTACGACCGATCTGGCCCTGTCGTACTTCCTCATGAGGACGTCGCCGATCTCGCGGAAACTCGGTAGGGTTCGCCAACAGGTTCTCACGGTGCACGAGCCGCTCACCCCGTGGCACTTGCACTCCACGTCCAGCATTGTTTTCACTATCTGAAAATCGAAACGTTTCACATGTGATACAAAATTACAATTTTATATATATATATATATATATATATATATATATACTCGTGCGTGGATTTTGAAAAAGTGTTGCACGCACCTTTCTCCCGGCTTTGTTGTTGTGGAGGTTCATGAGGCTGCGCGCATCGCCCTCGATTTCCCTCGAGTCGAGGAACCTACGCGCGATCCTAAATTTAATCGACAACGTTATAATCCTCGGAGTTAAAATTATTAAACGAGTTTATGTACAAAAGATCCATTGATCACTTTTCAGTGTCTCGTGTGCTTGTATACCCACACAATTGTGGAGGTATCTCAAATAATATATGTTATTGCAATGCGTTGGTTTACCTCATTCCGTAGGATACGTCGGCGCTGCAGCCTCCCCATTCCCAACCGTTGGGCGGCATCTCCTTCCGCGTTCTTTACCATGTAAACATACGTCATATTTATTTATCATTATTATTATTATTATTATTTTACTTAACTCTTACACCAAGCAATTATTCTAAATTTACGCTCAAGCGCCGAATGATTTTCCGTGTACACCTGCAAACGCTTGCATGTAAATTTACTTGGTTATTCATCCCGCGGATATTTTAATATATTTTTTGCAAGCGTCACAATATCTCTGTATACGGTTGTAGTTTTTAAAAGGATTTATCGCCATTGTATACGTAGGCGTGGCGCGATTCGATGGCCGAGCGGAAGAAAATTTCTACTCGTACAGTTTGAAAAAATATATGTATGATCATTCGCTCGGTATAATCGACTTTGCACAACGAAAGCAAAAGACGAATTTTCCTTTCTCATATCCTTAATATAATTAATTTTTCGCTTGTAATCTATGTATACTTATGGACGTATGATAAAAATGGTCAAGTACTTTCTCATTAACCTGGTCGTCGGCTCGCATCCGCAGGCCGTTATGTTTCCCCGGCTACAGGCCGCCGTGACCGCGTACGTGATGGCGGCCGAGCTTATCGCGTACATGAACGCCGCCTCCCTGCTGCCTGAAAGTACAAAAGAAACGAAAAAAGGTTTATTGGAAATTTGTTGTTTTTTTCACAGTATTTTTTATTGTTACACACATATTTCGCGCAGTGCGCGTACAAGGTATACAGGAAAAAAAAAAAAAAAAAAAAAAAAAGTGTCATGTGGTTTTATGTAATTTTAATGTATAAATTAAAAACACAAAAAGCTAAAGCCTCGCGTGTGTCCGTATTAATCGAAGTATACGAGTCGCCCAGCCAACTCTCGTTGTCTCACGATTCGCATGTATGGGGTATACGGAACGGGAGAAAAGAAAAGTTTTTGGTGCCGTAGCATGCGAATGGTCGCTTCGGGCACACGTATTGAAGAATTCGAGATGGAAATAACCCAGAAGGTAATTCCTTGAAAAGACAGCCATATGTTACATGTATACTCGTGCTCCTCTTTTGTCGCACAATCAACGAAGGTACAAGAAAGGGGTGTGTATCCCCGCGCGCTTGACACAATTTTTTACGGAGGCACGCGATGATATGAGTGGATTTTAAAAAGGCGGGGGGGGGGGTATCGACGAAAAATCAATTAGCCGCGCGGGATCGAGTTGCCCGCGCTTCCGAGTGTTAATCGACGTCGCGGTCGCGTCGACAAATTAATGCCGCGCACGAAACTCGTTACATTGAAATTTCGACGCTTCTCCCCCCCTTTGCCCCGCCGATCGAGATTTATCACGTTTTATGTTTATGCATGTGTGTTTGTGTGTGTGTGTACACATATTTATATATATGTATATATATATGTATGTATGTATGTATACAAACGTACACGCACACGCGGGTATCACGAGCAAACACGACTTTTAAATTGGTTTGGCGAATCAAGTGGCGTGGAATATCGTGTTACCATCAGCAGCAGCACAGATATGACTGCATAGCGTGTATTGAGTATATGTATATATAAGTACACCAGTTGCTGCGAGCTATAGTTGATTTCAGAGAGAAAAACGCGTTAATCGCGCTTCTCAGAGACAGTCTTTACCTTGAATTTTTTTTTTTTTTTTTTTTTTCGAACGAAGATTTCGTTTATTCACACGAACCACGTAAGATTAAAAAGGAAATTCGATTGAAAAAAAGGGCTCGTTGAAAATTTGCAAAATTTGATGATCCTTCGCTGTATACACGTATATTATATGTATGATTATAGAAAACAAGTGGTATTCAAGTGTATACAGGTACTATACTTTATAAAATCCGTATGACGTAGAAAAACGAGCAACAGCATTATTATACCTACTTATCAAAAGCAGGGAAAAGATACATCGCGACCGCATTCCGGTCAGTTTATGAAAGTTCAAGTTATAAATGTTAAATGCGCCCACGTGTGCCTATACATATTTTACAATAAATAATACAAAGCGACTCGACCGATGGGATATACGTGCGTGCGTGATATATGTTATGCGTAGCCTTACTTGTTGCGTATACATTTTATTATACGTACACATAGCAGATTAGTATTTAGCGCTTACTACTTGGTGATTAAACATGGGGGTCGAATTTACAGATGTGTATTTCATTTATTTTCTATAGACTCCTCTTCTCTATAAAAAAAAAAAAAAAAAAAAAAAACGAAAGAAATTTATCGAATCGGCGGAGTTATCAAACAACAAAAGCTTCTTTTTTTTTTTTAATTTTTACATCCTCGTTGATTTTCTCCGTGTGCAATACGAAAGCGCATCGTTGTAATATTTGTCATAAATCAAAGTGGTATCGATCGCTTACCCATAAATGCAATATCCATACCCTAACGGGACACGACAAAGGCGCCGAGCGCATCGGTGCGTCGCGTAGGTGCGTTGGTTTTCAATAAACGCGACCTCGGAGCGAACTGGGATAAATGTGGTGAATGGGAGAAAAAGATACCTAGCCCGTCATCGTCGGTGCAGATAATAGAGAGACACGATATATAGGTATACATATATGTATATATATATCGGGTGTGCGCAATTTCATATACGAGGTTGTACATTAGAATATCGGATGTGTAGCTACCGGAAAACTATCGGTGTATATACTTATGATGCATCCAATAACGAGTTTCCATCGCTCGTTACGTTTCAATTGGTATACATATGAGTACATACTGTTTAGATCAAATATAAGTATTACCGAAAGCTTCAATCAAAACCTTATTTATACATAATGGAATTTCAAGTACCCCGTGCCTCGTTACGAATTATATCTTGTTCAAAAAAAAAAAAAAAAGTAAAAAAACCGTTTACACGTATATTTCTAAAAAGAATAAAAATTCGAATATAGCGCTTACATACAGTTCTCCTGTCGCCGGGGCCGTAAATTTTCGGTCCTGGATAAACTTGTTTCTCCCTCCCAAGAGCGAGGGATAATCAATTCATTTATAATTGGCGTTAAACGTTCCTCCGAGTACATATTTTCCGTCCCCTCTTCCCATCACCTGTATATATATTGTAATGCACCGTGTGCGTACACCAAAAATAAGAGACACGAGCGACCGAATAAACTTCCACTGGCGAAATAATGATTTATCGACGAGCGTAAAAATCACAATCCCCCCACCCCTCCCGGGAATTTGCATGTGTACAAAAGCTCGCGTGAACGTGCATATATATTATATACTCAATAATGTACAACATGCTAACTACTCGGGTATGCATGTGTATATCTAACGATGAAAATCGTGGTGGCTCGAATTTATGAGTTTGCGTTTTTTTTGAGCAAGAAGAGTACGACGAGTAGGTATATACAATATAAAACACGCATCGCACAATGCATCACGCTCAACCATGGGCATACATGTGTATATGCACGCGGGGGATATGCCCTAATGGGCCCAGGCCAGAAATTTATGAAGAGTCGCGTGCAACGAGCCGTGGTGTGGGCGATTATTTACGAGACGATGTATATATATAAAACGCGTGTGATGCATGTATAGGTGCGGTGCACACGTACACGATACCCCCCTTGAGTCGGACAATTATGTTATTTCGATTTCAACACGGGAACCGAGAGATGAAGAACACTCGGTTTTGCGATCGACGCGGCTTGTCCATTTCCTCCATATATATTCCTGATGTTGTATCTCCTATACTTACATACAAATCAATTTCTATCGAAATAATTTTTTCAAGTTGTCGAAAAACACGGAATGCTGACGATTGCGACTAATATCAACGGAAAAGGTATCAGGTGGGGTCCTGAGCTTTCACACGCGAGCGAAAAACGCGGAAGCCTTTTTGCCCGTGTATATATATGTGTGTATATTGTGGGTATTTGCCAATACACGCGCACAATCTGCTCATTATTAGATTCCAGGGTTTTTTTGTGCATCTCCTTGCACGCGGGGAGTTTTATTATTACAGAGATAACAAGCTGCCACGCACACGCGTGCGCATCGACGAGGGATCGCGTGCGCGCGCGATAATGAAATATTCCGGGACAAAGACTGGGGGGCGCGCGAGGGAATTTTTTTTTTTTTTTTTCATCCCCATATGGGTATACCGAAAGGAGCTAAAGGGACGGAGCAGTTTTTGATTTGTAATGTATACCAATCAGCAGTTTGGCGAGCCCTTGATAAATATCGTTACTGCGGTGCACGCGAGAACGAGGGCACCTTTTCTGTTTGCGAACTTTGTGTGTATTTTGCTCAAGTGGGTTGAAGGATCTTTTTGCTTTTCATTAATTTTAAAGCCAATAAAACATAGGCAAGTACCTACGTCAACGACTTTCAAATCTGTCCACAATACTTATCGTCATTCCGTGGTGATCGTTGGTGGTATCGTGTATTTTTACACTGCAATCCTTTTTTGTCAAACAAGTGAAAAAAATCCTGCTTTAAAAAGTAACGGTCCCTTCGCTTCCAGGTAATGTAATTTTGTGTTGAACAGTACATAGTATAATGTTTATCTCGATATTTATTAACTGGTGTTTTTCATAGTTTTTTTTTTTTTTTTTTTTCAAGTGCATTATTTACGTGACGGAGAGTGGGATGTTTTTTTTGGGGGGGTTTTAGAAGAAAAAAGTAAGTTGAACAGTAATTCAAGAGTAGCAAGTTGTGACAAGCTAGACTCTGGTGAAGCTAAAGTGTTTTGTTTGTATCAAGTGAGTTTGGTATACTATCAAACTGGAAAGGGCATTCAAATGGAGCTTACATCAGCGCTTGGTTTGTTTTTAACATGTATTCTCAACTTGAAGGGGAAACATTTATGACTCGTAAATTTTTCTTCTTCCTTTTTTCCATCAACTTATTTTTTATATATAAAAGCAAGCATTAATTAGCTCGTGTCGTGAAAAATAAGTCGTCGTGTGTTATGTGCCGCGATCGCAGATTACGTACCTACATATCTCTAACATCGTATTTAATACCAACTTCTACAAATTTCACTGGGAAAAATAGTTTATTGCCCCGTTACGTATTAATTTGATGTGTAATAAAATTAATGCTGACAGAGTTCACATTGTAACGGTACATGCGATTGTGTAAATTTCCATGTGGTGCCTCGTAAATTCATGCCGTTTGTATACGTATACGATTGAGAAATTTCATAAATATCGTACAATATATACATACATACGTATATCACGTGAAAGGCGCGTTACGGCTTCAAGTGTTACGAATGACGATTTTATTGCATGTTTGATTTTTATTTCCCTTGTATTTTACGTTCTCACGCGAGAAAACGGATTTTTCATTTCACAAAGCCCGGATTTTAAATGTTGTTATCGTTGTACGTATAACGTACAGCATGTTTTGATTACCTCCCATATTATAATCATCACTCGATAGAAGTAACGCGTGTACTACTGTCTATGAGCTAATTAATTTAAATAATCTCAAGGATTTTCGAATTGCAACGGAGACATTGAAGCTCTTACAGATAACAATTAATTTTCTTGTCAAACACGATTGTTACGATAATGGTCAATTGGTAGTGCGCGGATTTAAATAATCGCGCTTTACCGAGGAAGCAGCAGTTTAGCGCCAAAATCAACCGCTACGCATCGCCCACTCGAAAAACATGCTTTCCTCTAGAGGATTAGCAAACTTTAGGGTATAACAACTACGAAAACAATTGATCGCTCCCTGGCCGAGTTGCGCTGACTTGCGCTACGGCAGCGCGCTGTATCTGTTATAAATATAGATATCTAGTATCTAAGTAACTCCCTTTCAATGAACGAGGTATACTTAAGCATACCATCGATTATTCGGATATACAGTATATTATATACTTTCGATTTCGTACTCATCTTCATCTGTTTTTGCCATTTTTGCTTTTTTTTCACTCTTGGGTAAAGAGTAAAAAAACGCAAAAAAGGCGAAAACAGACGAGGATGAGTACGTAATTGAAAGTAACTATATAATGAAATTTCCGGACAGCCAATTCTTTCGTTTTTTTTTTTCTTAACTATCGGATTGTTATTTTGGACCTTTAGCGGTGATTTTGCTATTTCATCAATGGTTTCGACCACATTTTTGGCTTTGATTGGGGTCAGTCCGTTAGACCGTACATATTATTATTATTATTATTCATATTTATGTTTCGCGAAAAATTTCAAAGCTCTTCGTACGTGTACACATCTAAGAATAATTATTATTGCAGGGCGAGATGTCTGGAGCTTGCATCTAGGCTCCGATTGCAGTAACGGAGGAGACACAACAGAATCAATCATAATATTTATGAGTTAACAGCAGAGGTTAGATGACAAAGAAAACCTACTAACATCATATATACTTGCGCGCGGTGGCTCAGTCGGTTAGGTTGTGAATTGACACGCGGGGGGGAGACCGTGGGTTCGATTCCCGGCCAGTGCGACTTTTCGGGCAAGTACCTCTGTGCTTTTTCACCACGCAATGCTCCTCGAGGAAGGTTTTAGGGACCTTCTCGCAGCACAATTGCCTAATTCCCCCTACCCCCCTCCCAAGTGATGGGAGGCCTCCTATCCCTCTTCCCTTCCTTCACTCAAGTGCTAAGTGCCCATAGTAGTGCCCTTATTAAAGGAGCCGGACGTAGAGCACTATAATATAAGTATTGATACGTGTAAACGATGTTACTTTATGGACGTTTGTAGTACTTAATTACACTTTTTTTCAATCGAAATTGGCGAGGAGAGCAAACTTATCTCACGGAATGCGTCCCTGCACGCATTCCCAAAGTACAAGTACGAAACCATTGAGAGCAAATTAAACAATGTTACGATCGCATTGTTTGGTGTTTTACACTAAATCAGTCAAGTACATAATATATAAGTTGATGCTCGAACGGCCAGCATCCGTAACAACATATTACAACATATATATATACACGAGCACAAGCATGTTCCATAAACATAGGTGGGTGCTTCAATGATGAAAATTAAAAAATAAAAACACCCAGGAAAGCCAGGGTTGCTCCCCCGTCTCATCGGTCTCGAGGCACGTCTGATTGTAACGCATCACGAGCTAACAACGAAAAAACGAGAGGAGAAAACTTAATACAAGCACTTCACAGAGGCGAGAAGAGAAGAAGAAGAAGAAGAAGAGGAGGAACAAGTGAAAGATGGAGCAAAAAAAAAAAAAAAAAAAAAAGAGAGAAACGCGAAGGGAAGAGACGTGCATTTAACGAAGAGGTTTCATTAGCGCGAGCATATATATATACCTATATACGTCGCGCGCGGGAATGTCGTAAATTCGTGTAAGCGCGCGAGCGAAGCCCCCCCCCCTCTCTCTCTACGTATTGATGGGCGCAACAGGTGGATGATGATAACCGACTGCCTTTACATGCCCTCCACTATTACCTGCGCCGCGGTATATATACTTTGACCATAAAAGCCCCTCTGCTTTCCAATGTAGCGATATATGTACCGGAATCGCGGAATAGAGTTACAACGCGCCGTACCTACATATACATATATATATATATATATATATATATATATATATATATATATATATATATATATATATATATATATATATATATGCTACTCGCGGTTGCTGTTATCATCATGGGAGCATTTGTCGTTTTATCATGTCGTTCCGGGACCTCGCTGAGCATATATACAGATAGAATAGCTTACTTTTACACGAGTATTTTTTGCTCAGAGTATGATCCTTTGCTCCGGGGAAAATATATAGTTTTTCGACAATCGTCAATTTCTTTTCTTTTTTTTTTTTTTTGGTCCATCGATTTCATGTTTTTTTGCCCCTTAAGAAAAAAAAAAAAAAAAAAAAGGTGCTGGAACAACACTTTGAAAGCAAAGGCAGGCGAAGCGAAAAAAAAATTGAGATGAGATCTGCGGGGGTACACACTGTTCCGAATTCGGGCTCTCGCGATCGCGTCGAGATAATCGTTGAATCACCGCTCTAATGAAACCTGCAAAGATAGCCAGAGAGGGAGATAGAGGGGGGGGGGGTAATGAAGGGTATTACGGGATAATTACACGGGATTACGGGACGGAACGGCGGGTTGCACCGATGAAATATTAATAGTTAATTACACGGGGCGGCGAATCGATTACAATCAATAACGAAGGAGCCCCCCACCCCCCTAACGCGTATACACGAGATACACCTCGTGCATGAGCGCCATTCGTCTCTATACACCCCGTGGGTGCCTTTTTTTTTTTTTTTTCTCGAGAGAGAGTTTTTCATTCGGCGAAATCGGTAACGCGCCGAAGGTCATAAATCACACGCGCTTGGGCCGAATCGATCGGCGTTACATCTCGCGGATCGATTGCTCGAACCGATACGGGTGTACACGCACTTTTCCTCCCCCCACACGCCACTCGTTCTACGTATACGAGCGTTACTCTCTAGCGATTTTTTTTTTTTTTTCTTCCTTTTCTCGTGCCTGCACGCGGGCCCTCGTTTCCTCTCGCGTTATCGCCGACGATACGCACGTTTATGAAAGTCAACCCGCGAGTGCACAAGACACATTATGTATACCAACATGTTATATAATATATGTTGTGTTCTCGTTTCCCTGAATAAGCGATTTCTCATTGTTTTTCGTAACCGAGTCCGATTTGTTACGACTTAACGCGCCGACATCGAGTTTCACGGTTAACAAGTGGTTTTTCTCTCGCCCTGCGTACACAACGTGTAGGTATTATACATACTTTTTTTTTTTTTAACGAGTCGCGAGTACACTATCGACAGCTTTCGATCTCCCTCCCTTTTTTCTTCCAGAAAAGCTTCAATTAAAACGAGAAATCACTCGCGCAATGTGTCCCGGAATCCGAGAATGTTTGTCGATAAATCACGCTCCCCTCGAAGAGGGAGGGGTGAAACGAAAAACTACGCTCATAACCAATTGGCGCGTAGTGTTTGTTGAAAGCTACTCGATTCGCTGTACTGTCTCTTGGGAGGTTGGCAAGAGAGAGGGAAATATATACGTGTATATTAAAAAAAAAAAGCCTTGACAGCGCCCACACGACTCCCTCGTTCGCGATAGGTATATACCTGATGTCTGTATTGTACACACCGCCTGCACCAGTGGACGCGCCACGGCTCTGATGTGTACAACCGTGTAACTATACTCTCCCTTTTCTCGCGCGCCGCGGGTGTCTCTCGGTCGGCGTGTATACACTCGTTTGGGAGTCTGTTGAGCGGGTGCTGCGAGGACGCATGTTCACGCGATTTTAGGTCGAGGTGCGCGCGAGTCAATCAAAGCTGAAATTCACGGTATTCCGAGCCAATGACGGAAAATCCATCCGTAATATTATTCGATCGATACAAGAATAAAAGAAAAAAAGAAAAAAAAAAAGGGAAGCCAGCTCGTGCAAAAGTAGCAACTCTCTCTCTTGCTCGCATGCAGGCGGCCAAGATAAGATCGGTAGAGTCGCGGGTAATGAGCCGCGGACTGACGTCAGTCTCTTCCATAAAGTCGCGTGGCGCAAGCTCCCAGCCGAGATAATGCCGGGAGATAGGAAGCATCGACGTTTCGGGATCTCTTCTTCTCTCTTCTATTTTGTATTATTAGAATTAAACGGGTAGGGGGGTATTACAGCTACCTCAGAGTATATTAATTTATGCCGAAGCTCTCGGTATCGCGTTATTTTCCATATACAGTGTTATATAGGTATGTTTACATTAACACGCGTATATTACATTATCATCGATGGTCTACCATAGATATACTGATTTATTCAGTGGGAGCGTGTAAGACACAAAAGATGAGCTCCCATCGCGACACTCATCTTTTCGTAACTCACATAAAATCTGGTTTGTATATACATGAAGTATAGGTACTTGTTATCGTGCATTCCTTGGATACATGTTATTTATACCATGTAACCGAGGTACCTACATCGTGAGATTACAAATGTAATACGCGAATATGTTCGTAATACACGATACTGTACACGGGGAGATAGAGAGAGAGAGGGAGGGGGGGAGGAGGAAACGGAAAGCCGTAATATATATATATATATTAGTCTGCAGAGCGTGCGACAGGAAGATCGGTATCGATCTAATGCAACGTTTTTACACAAGGCCTCGCCATCACCGTCATCATTCGAGCATCCGTCCCGCGCAGTACGAGTACACTTGTATGTATTTTTACAACTCGGTTGTACTACACGCGATACAGAGTAGTCAGAGATCGGCAGGTAAATAAAATGTTGGCGCAACATACACCGAGCATGCATGCCATCTTGGCGGATTATATAGGCTTTGAAAAGCTATATTTAAAAAAAAAAAAAAAATCCTTCCTCCAAAGGAAATATCTTCGCACATCAGCCAACCGATTCATTAGCCGTTGACGATAGGCCAATTTTTACCGATCCCCCGGATTCTCTCTCCGCCCCATAAATCGACCCTTAATTGCAGTCCCCGGAGTACATCACGCCTCGGGAAAAAGCGCGAGCTTCAAGGGCTTAATTAGACCGGCTTCCCGGACTCTTCGCACAATTTGTACGTATACACACGCACGCGAGGGCTCTCTCGGCAACGCCAACATCGCCCCGGTACGTATACAGCGGATCTCCCGCGACGATTGGAATTTTATACACCCACATTTTTCTCTCTCTCTCTCGTATATATATATATATATATACATACCCGTACGAGGAGGCGAGATAAGCTATACGCGCGTGGAGGATTCCTCTCTTATATCGAATTCATTAACGGCGTCCAGGGCCCTTCGATGGAGGGAGTCGAAGGTCGAAAGGAGAAAAAAAAAAAAAAAGGCCCAAGCGTGGCGATAGCCGTTTTCGCATTATCGGCTCTTAATCCGGGCGCGTTCGTTAACGCGCGCTCCTCGAAGAGGATCCTCGCTCGTCCGATAAAGCGTATATATACATATATAACCCGCGCGCCGATAACTCAACCAGTTGGCCGATCTCGCGTGCGCCACGCACGGGTGTATATATATTATTCCCCGCTTTGACTGGCTGATTGTTTCCTCTCTCTCCTCTTCGTTACATTATATATTTTTATAAACTCTCGACCCTCTCTCTCTCCCGATGTGTATGGTATTGTAAAAACCCAGCTGGGTTATTTCGCGGGATGAATCTTGTTGCAATGGTAAGATTGTTATTTTAGTTATTTTTTATTTTTTACTCGCAGGGAGTCGACGATCACGGAGCAGATTTCCTTACTTTTCTCTCCCTCGGAACGGATCAGCTCCGTATAAAAAACTCAACGTGTCGTCGCAGTTATGTATATAGACGTGCGTGTGTATATATGATGTACACATGAAGGCCCCGAGGCGAGCATGAGACCGTTTAACGAGGGCCCTGTCTTTTCCGCGATAAATTAATTGCCCTCCAAGTACCGTAAATCAGGACCAAATGAGACCTTTGTGCTTATTGTGTGTACGTATGTACACATTATGATGGATGGGCTCGAGTTTCCTTCTTCTTTATGTTTTTTACTTCACCCCCCCCCTCCCTCATGAACCTCTGTAAAGTTACCGATTTTTTGTCGCAGTCTCCGTGTAGAGTATTGTGCGTACATGCAAAAAATCGATATAGTTATACATTTTGTCGCTTCATCTCCTCGGACTTGACTTCAAAAATAAAGAGCGTGAATCTTGCGGGCGAGTTTCTCACGATTCGCGAAACCAGAAAAACGTCATCAAGTGGTGGATCCACCGCGCGGCACCGATCGCCGCCTTACAAGGGCGCGTCCACTTAACGTAACGTGGAGCTACCCCCCCAATATCAGCAAATTGCGGCGGCGACTAAATTTGGAAGGCTCCCCTCTTAACGATGCTTAATGCACATAGTTGCTGTTTATTCTCTCTCTCTCCATCGTTGATCGTTTTATCACGCGTCCCTTTCAGGCCCCGGCTGCCGATCTGTCGCTCTTTTTTTTTTTATCGGTGCTCATCTTCCCACTAGAATGCACGGAATTGGGAAAAGTATGCATCTTTCGACGCTCGATCGAATAAAACAGATCGACATAGTAAATCTACGATCACGTGTAACGCCCAGCTCGTTTAAGTGTGCGTATACAATAAACACCGAGAATTGACGAACGTGTATATATATATATATATATATAGGCAAATAGCGATTTCGTTCTCGCGTCGCGTTAATCCACATACAGTAGTACAGTAGTGGTGATGATAATAATAATCATCCGCCAATGTATGCAATATATACAATGTACAGCTCAGCAGCGGTAGCGGATATACCTATCCGATTCTCGTGGCTGGCTGCAGCGCGTGTAATTCGAGCCGATCGCCGAGCTATTCATCGCCCGTAACCCGCTTCACTCGCGAATAGGTACATCGGCTGCAATAGTATATATACCGCCGTAAGCCGCAGCTCTGCCATAAGTATATATATTAACTGACACAGCTTCTTCTTCTTTTTCTTTTTTTTTTTTCCATTCCGGTCGTTTTTCTTGCTCCCATGTATGTATTATATTTATACATACACTGTTGCGGATATGTTGCATATTACCTATATGCGGATCTATTCGCTCGCTCTGCTTCACGTTACGCGCTGGAGACAGAGGCTCATCCTCTCCCGTTGACGAATCAATTCGTATTATGTGTACATTCTTTTTTTCTTTTCTTTTTTCGTTTTCTTTCATCGCGTTCGCGCGACATACAACACGTTAAGTACCTTTACACGTGTACAACTCGGAGAGGGCTTAGATATACGGC
Source organism: Copidosoma floridanum (assembly GCF_036245765.1). Taxonomy (NCBI): domain Eukaryota; kingdom Metazoa; phylum Arthropoda; class Insecta; order Hymenoptera; family Encyrtidae; genus Copidosoma; species Copidosoma floridanum. The sequence continues at coordinate 36,144,596 of NW_028321890.1, forward strand.
GTGTATTACACGTATAGGTGTAGATACGTGTAATTCGATATATGCACTCGTAATGCCACTGCTATACTCTCCTCCTCCGTTGGAAGCGTCGTAGGTATGTACACGCACGAGGTTTTATCACTCGCGGGTCGTCCGTTTCATTTTTAACAAGTCAATTATAATGCGTGCCCCGCGTTGTATACTAATACGGATGGATGGCTGGTGTCGAGCAAAGGGCGCGATGACTTGATTTTCCTCTCTTCGGAATGTACATGTAAATATATGTTATCATTATTATGTCAGCGGCAAACGCGGTGTAGATGAGGAGGAGGGACCGGTCAAGCGGAGTAGGCGAGAGAGCTCATTGGGTATGGGCGCATTCGCGTCTCGGAGGAGAGATAGCCACCATAATAGCTATCTGCAGCTCGCGGAGAGATCGCCGTACGGTATTATTATATCGGCCATACGCGCCAATTGACAAAGCGAGTCGAAAGACCCGAGTTAGTGTGTTGTATGTATATGGGGGTGTGCAAACGTATCCGTTTCAGAGTCGTAAATCCACATCTCTCGCCTCTAGCGCTCTGCTGCAACGCGATAGGTGTGTACGTTATATATGTTATTGAAAAAAAAAAAAAAAAAAGGAGTCTCGCTCGCTTTGGCATGTGTATACGTACACGACGAAATGAGGAGGTACGAGCATATTATAAGCGCGGGTCGGCAACGAAACGGGCTATCGGACAGATTGGACTATTCATGTACAAGTGGACAACACAATGGACAATACAAAAAAAAAACAAAAAAAATGCTGGCTGATTTGCAGAAACCTAAGAAAATGTGTACGCAAAAATTGAGAGAGCTACGTAAAAATTGTAGTTACATTACCTAAAAAATAACTCTCAGATATGTTCAGAACAAATTTTTTACAGAAAAACTTTTTTTTTTCAACAAATCAGTTTTTATCAATTTGAGAATCCGAAATACGTCAAATGGGTGGCAGAGTACTCATACTTGAAACTTCGTAATAAATATCTATCAGATAAATATTAAATATCCAGAAAACTTTTAATAACTTGGAAGTTCATAGCATTTAATAATGTATCCAAATAAACGCAAATTTCACTTTGATTATCGATGACATCAAACTTAAAAACATTAAAAAGACTAATGAACGAAGTGACGTATACCGATACAAGTTTAGATGTATATACAAATTATTGAAATTTTCTCCTTTCATAAATTAGTTACTACTGAATTGAGCACGACAGAGACGGATCGGGCCGAGTTGCCATACTGCAGTGAGATATCATATACAATTTTACGTGGACACTTAAAGTACCTGCCATGCATATAGGCATACATATAAATTTATACACAGACTCGCAGTACACAGTTGACCATCGCGGCTGCGATTAGTAATGCGATATATACACAACCGAAGCCCAACTCTTATAGTTCAAAGAATAATTAATTGCTGGGAAGTTTTTCGATTTGTCTTTGGCAAGTGGCTCTCTTACAAGAGTAAACATACATGTTAAAATGCGAATGTTCGCAACTACTACAAGAAAAAAAAAAAAAAAAAAAAAAAAAAAAAACTATTATTTCCAACGATTCACCCGAGTACGCGTATTTCTACAATAAACACACACATATGTATATTATGTACTAGATATTCCAAGTACGTGTAATATATATTACACTTGCACGATCGACTCGCGCTATTAGTTTGGATGGGTAAAATGTACATTGAGCGTCGATACCTCTCGCGGAAACAAATCTCTCTCGCCAAAGGGGAGGAGAAAAAAGACGGGCATACCCGACGCCTCGAGTCTCTTGAGCATCCGAGCGCCCGGGAGAGATTAAAGGCAGGTGGGTGTGTCCGACGAGGCGACATATCGCACGCGATCTCGTCGCCTCTCGCTATATACACACACAGCGGAGTTGACCAGAGAGAGAGAGAGGACCAGTTTGGATTTCAGCCCGAGTTATCCGAGACGGACGTGTGAAAGGAAGCGCGAGCTGAATTACCTATACTTGCCGTCCGTCCGAGGGGCTAAGTGTATTATCGCGGACCACCCAAGGCAAGGGGGGGGGGTCTCTGTCCGTTTGTATGGGCGGAGATTAGCGCCGATGCGGGATTTTTGCAAAAAAAATCACTTTTTCCTTTAGATCGGATGTATCGTGTCCACGACGTTTATGGGCGCGCGACCCACGCCCGAGATCTGATAAATGTTTCTTTTTTTTTTTTTTTTTTTTTTTTTTTTTTTTTTTTTTTTTTTTTTTTTACCACAAAAGAAGCCAAATTAGTCAGCCGAGCTGAGAACCGGGGCGCCGGTGCTGCAGCCTCCGACACAATAGACGAGATAAGCGGCGCGGGCTTATGGAGTTTCTTTTTGTTTTTTGCTTCTTCCTCTTCGTCCGAGACCGTAATTATTGTGTCTGTCGTGGGGATAGGGCTTTAGAGGGGCTGTGGGGATTTTAACGGTAAAAGCCGCGTCTTAATGCGTCTTTTCGAGTCACACGCATAGGTATATATGTATACAACATAATGAGCACTGCGTATAAATATATAGTCACGCGTATCGAGGTTGAAATAAAATCGTCGAGGTGTCGCTTTAAATCAACTTTCTCGTGGTTTATTGGGGATAAAAAAAAAAAAAAAGAGGACGAACGGTACCGCGAGTATAGCCATATTCTCCTGTGACGTGCGTTTATGAGTATAGCGAAGTTTCTTTTCAACCCACCAAACGTGGTTGCCCATTTTTTCTTCTTCTTTCATCTACTTAAAACAAATTGTTTTCGTTCAGTGTCATCCGAGGCAGCGTTCGCAGTAAAATTTGTTACCATAGGCAACGTGGGATTTTTCCTGATGCTGTCGAAACATGTATTATTATTATTCAGGGTGGCCGACAGGTCGCACTTAGCGCTAAGGGGGGGCGTTTAGCTTCACGAGCTTGCCGAAACGTCAAACGCTCATCGGTTTAACGCGCAAACAAGATTAACTCCCTGGGACTCTTATGTATACGATTGGGGGTCCCCCCCCCTGACTTTTTACGACTTGTGTGCAAACGACAACAACAATGGCAACGGGCGTTGAGTGAGCAAACTTTTACAGGCGACTCGCCGTGTAGAATGGAATATTTGTCAGGAGGTGAAAAAAAAAAAAAAAAAAAAAAGCCCCAAAAAGCGCTCGTTAAGAGTTTCGCGCGTGGGCGTCCCGACCCGTGTCCTCGGCTCCAGCCTTATCTCGCTTATGTCCGTGTTTTCTTCGCTTCTTTCTGCAACTGTTGCCCGAAAACGCGGCGGCTCCCGATCCTTCGCCAGAGATAACTACATCGCCCCGCGGGTCGTCAGTGTGTAAAAAAGAGTGTAAGACAATCAACTCTGGCAACTCCCGTGTGTGCGGGGTTCCCTAGGGTTCTTGATTCCTTTTTTTTCCTTTCTGTCGACAACAAAGTGTCGCGTGCAAAACTAGATGTATATTTTTTTGGGAATTTTTTGGAAAATGTTCTGAATAAAGATGACCAATAAAAAAATACGAGGTATACCTTACGGGATACGGTTAAGAAATGAATGTGACATGCATACCGACAACAAAGACGTGTCCGAAGATTTGGTTGTCGACGAGTTGAGAGCAGTTCCAGCGGTGGTTTCTGAACTGGTGGCGGCACTCCTTCAAACCGAGCTCGGCACCCTCGCCGATCACCGCCATCACGTGGGGCGCCTTCTGGCACATTTCTCGCTGTTGCTTGGTCAGCCCGAGGATGCGGCCGCACACCACTGCGCTGAGCATCGCTGCTCCGACCACCCTGTAAAAATAACACGCGAGATGACGGGCATTTTTTTAAATGTCCTCTAAAGTATATAAGTATTATAGTATATAAGTATTTATAAGTAACAGTTTACATTATTTATACAAATCTACTAAAAATTCTTCAAAATTTTAAATGGCCATATCTCCGTAAATAACGCAGATATCGAGGAAAGGACCATAATTTGAGATCATTGAATTTCAAAAAATTTTAAATTCTTATTCACGACTCTGAGTATATCCTATTCGAATGAATGGCCTCTTAAATAAACAAGTATTCAATTAAACAGTAAATTATTCAAAAAATTCAGTACTAAGTCAGAGACATGGCTCTATAATCGAAATTGAGAACTTTGAAAAAGTTCAAAACTTTAAATGGCCATATCTCCGTAAATAACGTAGATATCGAGAAAAGGACCACAATTTGAGATCACAGAATTTCCGAAAATTTTAAATTCTTATTCGCGGCTCTGAGTATATTCTATTCGAATGAATGGCCTCTTAAATGAACAAGTATTTAATTAAACAGTAAATTGTTCAAAAAAATTCAGTACTAAGTCAGAGACATGGCTCTATAATCGAAATTGAGAACTTTGAAAAAGTTCAAAACTTTAAATGGCCATATCTCCGTAAATAACGTAGATATCGAGAAAAGGACCACAATTTGAGATCACAGAATTTCCGAAAATTTTAAATTCTTATTCGCGGCTCTGAGTATATTCTATTCGAATGAATGGCCTCTTAAATAAACAAGTATTCAATTAAACAGTAAATTATTCAAAAAATTCAGTACTAAGTCAGAGACATGGCTCTATAATCGAAATTGAGAACTTTGAAAAAGTTCAAAACTTTAAATGGCCATATCTCCGTAAATAACGTAGATATCGAGAAAAGGACCACAATTTGAGATCACAGAATTTCCGAAAATTTTAAATTCTTATTTGCGGCTCTGAGTATATTCTATTCGAATGAATGGCCTCTTAAATGTACAAGTATTCAATTAAACAGTAAATTGTTCAAAAAAATTCAGTACTAAGTCAGAGACATGGCTCTATAATCAAAATTGAGAACTTTGAAAAAGTTCAAAACTTTAAATGGCTATATCTCTGTAAATAACGCAGATATCGAGAAAAGGACCATAATCTGAGATCACAGAACTTTTTATATTTTTCTCAGGACGACAACGATGATAATTGTCATTATAATTACAGAACTCCCAGTGGAGAGGAAGGGCGAATCCTTATGTCCTTTAGTTTCGTTACCCAAGGCGCACGTGCGCGCATGTTAATCTACTCCGGGCGGAAGGCGAGCGCGCAAAATCTCCGCAAAGTCGAGGAATCACGTCGCCGCAAAGATGCGGGCCGAGGATAAGCCGGGACGGCGTGTAAGTATTATCCGAAACGCGAGGGCTAGAACAAAGAAGCTGGACCAAGGGGGAAGGGGGGGGACAAGAGCCGCACGAGTACTCCGCGCCTCACGTACAACGACATTCCTCATGTAGACGAAATTTCCGAGAACAACAAAGCGACGAGCATTACCCCGAGGGGTCAGCCCTTGCGTTAATGTATAGAGTGAGTGCTATTTGCATTGGAATGCGGTGGGCCTCCCGAAAGATATATCCCCGCGTGGGAATATCTCGCCGGTGAAATTAAAACCCGCCCTCTAGCCCCGAAGGAATAAGGGGCCAATTTTCGTTGGCCTCGACGATTACGCGCTCGAAGATCACTGCCGATCGACGACTATATATATATATACATAAATCAAGACTCGTACAGCCATGGGATTTGTATACATATCAGGCTGAGCAAAGATGTTATCGTTGCCACCAACCCTCGCAATTTTTCGAGTTTCGGTGTGATGATTTTGTATACGGTATAGCATCGAGTATATACCTACATTTCGAGAGCGCGCCCACGTGATTATAACGAAGAAGAAAAATACAGACCACGGGTAATTAGGCCTTTACGGCAGGTTAGCGATTACTCGTATACACGTGTACGCGCGAAATTAAGGGGCACTTGATCGCGGAGCTCATTAATATTCGGATAGGACTCGCTAATGGTCGGTCGATTGCGGAGGGTCGGGGACTCGGTGTTCATAATACTCCTGAGGCATGTAGTACAACATAAGAAAACAGCGCTGCAACGGCATCACATGGAGTTGTACAGACTTGTGCGTGGACTTGGGTTATACATGAATTTAAAAATGGGTAAATTCTCGATAAAATATTTAGCCGCGGTATTTAATGGTAAACGGGCGTACGCGTATATATGTATCTGCAATATTCCGACGAAGCGTAGCGCGGAGAAGAAAAAGTCCCACTATCTGTATAATATTGTATGTACGTGCAGAGAGAGAGAGAGAGAGAAAACGCGGCTAGAAATAAAACTGGAAGTTGGCGCCAATGCAGCTGCCGGCTTGTGATACATATCGGCTGGGTATTTATTAATTATCGGGGCGCGCGAGCAGTAAATACGCGACTTTATCATTTTGGAATGTAATTCCCTCTTTTCCTCTTGGCTGCAACTCTATATGCATAATATGTATATGAGTCCTGTTTGTCATCTGTTTGCAAATTCTTCCGAATGTGAGGGCTTCCTCCGAACTATTGTTATGTGTGACCATCTCAACTACGAGCAATACTCACGGTTTCGTCTCTTACCTTACAGAAATATTATGATCAATGTAAGCATTCAAGGGAGAAAACGTACAGTGTGAGCCCCACTATGTATACTACTTTATTTTATTTATAAAACTTACACGCGTTAAGAAATAATTCGCGGTGTAACAAAAATTATCATAGTATTTAAACATAATAAAAAACGAATGAACGAATATCTCCCCGCTTTTCGAGATAAACTGGAAATTTTTACTACGCCTTCCCGTTAAACTGTACAGGAAAAAGCATATGTTTCGAGATCAAAACGGCTAATGTGTATAAGAGACGCGTCTCATCGGCTCAACCGTCCATATTAAATGTGCTTGATCGCTAGTGGAGTGTGCAACGCACATACTTACATTTCGCTCGAGCAAAGAATCGTTTTGGAACCATATTTCCTTCTCTCTTCCCATACATTACGCAATGCAACAAAGTATCGATGCCTCGGAGAGGCAAAATTACCGGCACAAAGATGTATTAGCCTCCGGGTTTGCGAAATTACTGCACTTTCCTCGCTACCGTCAGACGCGATCCATACACACGTAAGGGTGTAATAACGTGCGCGCAGCAGAGAAGCGGTAAAAGATTCCCTTCCGCCTACCCTATTATATTGTGTCCTTTTTTTTTTAAATTGCCCCAAGGATACAAGCAAAAATACATATTATATTCCTTATTGCACGGTGCAGGTAGTATACCGGTACGTGAGAATGTATATGAGGAAGATTCCACTTTACAGGTATAGTGTTATAATATATTTATGTACACCCAATACGAATTTGATGTAAGAGGGCAAATATCCTCGATTCGTTATTAGTAATAACATTTGACATTACGAGCCATTAGATATCCATGATTTTCTTTCTCTCTTTTTAATGGCTGACATTGAAGAAACCAGGACCGTAATGGAGTAAATAATATACGTTATAATCGATTTCGTTTGATCGATCAACCACATGAGCCTCGTTGATAAAGATGTATAATAACATTGATTCAAAGACTTTTCCCACTATAATGCTCGTGTAAGTACAACGAAAAAAAAAAAAAAAAAAACTTCCTTATCTCGCGACGTACACGCGCGCTTGTGCACCCTAAAGACCATTGTCCGTCAATCACGAGTACACGAGCAACGATATCCCCCTTGTGCCATTATTAGCATAATCCGCAAAGTTAAAAAAAAAAAAACACGTGTACACACCACACGGTATAATGTTTATATGTATTTAAGTATCTGCTGCTTTTACGTGCCGTACACGCGTTCAATTCCGAGGGAACGAGGGGACTAATGGTTATTCGGAAAAAAACAAAAGTGCATTCACTGTGTACCTGTTGGCCCAATAATAGACAGGGCCGATAAATATTGCCCCTCTATACGGACCCACATCCGTGCAATAGCGAGATATATATCTCCGTGGATATACTTACACGGGGAAGGGTAAGTAGTGCATATGTATATATGCGTATTAAAGGGTATACAGAGGGAGTGTACGACCCACCGAGTAATATACATGAGAGCAAAAACAGCTCGCGGTGTAATATGCCGTCGGAGCGGCGAACACTGCAGCGATACGCGTAGATAAGGATTAAGGGTCTGTACATCCCGTTGTTCTTATTGCTGATACCTCTCGACCGTACCCTTGTAATACGGGGCGTTGAGGGGGAGGGGGGGCTAAGCCCCACAAACGTCACTGCGGATGCGTTATTTAATGCGAATGGGGTTGATACTTGTAGGTTGTTGTTGTTGTTTTTTTTCTTTTTTGGCTTGTATTCAAAGTTGCCTCGTCGCTGCTCAATAAGCCGATCCTCTGTGGGAACTATTGAATGTAAGCCGTGTTTGTGTATACGACAACACCGAGAGTATACCCTTCTTCGAGGGGGATAATACTCGATGCCCCTTTTCTTTTTTTTTTTGCTTATTGCATGTGTAGCTATATTGTTTCGGAGATACGAATCTATGAATGCCTTTTTAACCTTTGGTTTATATATATATGGTTTTTAATTTCATTTACCTTCGTCACTTTGTGAGATTATCACATGGAGAGCGCGTGTTTTGCTTTTGAAAATCATGATGTTTGATTTGTGGTGCGCAGCGTCGAGGAAGTAACCTTTTTACTTTTTTTTTTCTTCTTCTTTTTAATCAGCATCAACACCGCGATGATGCGTCGATCAGCTAATTAAAAGGGCCCTCGCTGCACTGATGCAAGATTTTATTGGAGAGTACACTCCGTGGGAAAATGTTCATAGATACCGTACGCGTACAAATGTATCATACATTACAATAATTTACTGAGGTTGTTCCCTTTTGTTCGTACTGCGGACAGGTGAAACTGTACTTTTTTTTCTCTCTCTCTCTCGAAGCAGTTGTTTTTCATCTCAATGACCAGCGTATATGACTACGATTCTTGGACTAGTCTTTAAATATTTTGAAATAAAGACAGTTGGAGCAGTACTCGGAGTTTCTTCGCAATAATCGCGTCTCTCACAGTGCAGCGAGAAAAGAAAAAAAAAAAAAAAAAAAAAACCTCTCGACCGATCGATTTTTTCGATAATCGTCAGCCAATTACCGGCGACGCGCTATCACCAAAGAGAGAAAGAGAGAGAGAGAGAGAGAGAAGGAGATAGTGCGCGCGTCACCGAATTAAACGAGAAGCCCCGAGTGACAAGAGATATCCCTCCCTCTCTTGCGTCCTTCGTCTTTTATCCCATCGATGTTGTGTATCTTTTGACGTGCGTGCAGTCGCTTATTACAGTTCGAGGATAACCGAGGACAAAAGTTGCTGAGTAACGCGGTGTTTACGGCACTGATTGGTCGGACTGGATTTTCGTGGGGAAGACCTTGTTTTCCCGATCTCACGTTTTATTGTGACGGCTCTGGTTCTACAACGATCCTCGGTTTGTCTGATCGGTAGACTCTTGAGCACGAAATTGCACAAAAGTCATGGGTTAATTAGTATATGGATATGAAAGGGTTTTTCCTTTTTCTTTCAAAAAAACAATCAAGTTTGACAAAAATCAAAGAGAGAAAGAGAGAGTATAATAAACCATGAAAACGAGTTCGAGCATTGCGTGATTCAAATTCGCATTGATCGCGTTCATTGCCAAAAATAACCCGACAAAAAAGTAAAAGCCATATTATTGGTCAATAAAAACATTACTACCATTTAAGACAGAAAAAAAAGGGGACAAACGCCACTTAAGTTCCCACGCGGGTGCGAAAAGTCCATGGTATACGCACTTATACTCCCGAAACGTAGCCTTTTTTTTCTTTCTTTTCTTTCCGAGCCTAGTATAATTTCGAGGGCAGTTTGTTGTACACGCAAACGTACAAAACTCGTTTCCCCCTATACACGTACATTATATGCATATACGCATGTATTTATCTCGGCGTGCATGCACCAGCATCAGCACGTCGGTTTTACGGTGGTGGCTATATAATATATATATATATCTACATATACCACATACGTGCGCGAAGTCGAGTGAAATGTTAACACAGAAATTATGGTAATCCGTGCAGAGGATGGCCGGCGGCCGCGCTCGCATTAATCATACGCTCTTCTCCCGCGGCACTTGTGCGAGCGCGTTTTTTTTTTTTTTTTTTTTTTCCGGACACCTCCTTTCTTGGAATATATTATAAATGCCAACGCGGAGGGGCATCAGCTTTGTCATGTACCAACGCGAGATAACACGAGCTTCCTCCACCCGTGGGGGGTTGCAACCTGTACAATATGCACGTGTGTTTCTTGTTTCATGAGTATAATATGGGTACACCTATATGTCAAGTCTCGCGTGAGCCTAATGGTTTTTCGACTCTTTCCCGGTGTATTTATTTGGTAATTACTTTTGAACGCCGCTTGTTGAATCCTTCGAAAAAATTGAGGAGAAAAGCCACGTATGTAACATAATTGCGCGCTCATGGTTGTCTCCCGGTTGTCATTATTACTATTATTATCATGATGACTGCCCGCGAGAAAATAGAAAGCGTATACGCATCGCGCGCGATTCCCGCATTCCAGCTGCCGTCTATATACACGGTGAGCTCTCCTTGTACATACCTAATAGGTATACAAGCCATTTGGCGCTCGTGCCTTTTCTCTCTCTATCTGGCCGCGGGATTAAAATTTAAAAGCTGCTGCAAACGGGCAATCATCGCGCGCCGCGGGCGATTTTATTTGATTTTAGATCGGTTACCCCTCTACCAACGTGCTTTCATTTGCGTAACTTATGGAATTAACGCTCTTCGGGAACAACATTAATCGCCAATAGGTGTACGTATGTTTATGTAGAGCGAGGGAACCTGAGATTTCGGATTATACGCGCTTCGATCGTAAATTTTTTCGCGCGTTAAACGAGAAATCGGTACTACTACTATATACCGATCTCCCTTTTCGCGAGCACTTATATACGCAAGTAAATGGCGTACAAAGGATCGAAAACGCCAAGGACCACCCAAACGCTCCAAAGTTCCCGCGTTGCACGTAAGATCATCGATCCGATCGTCGGCGCGGAGAAAAGAAGCGTATAAAATAAAATCGTCGCACGGCACGCGCATAAATCGGTTTCGATCTCGTTTCGACGATCAAAGTGTATACGCGTGTGCCACAACAATCGCCGTCGTCTCGGCGTCAAACACATATATATGCATACACTCGCGCGTGCAATACCGATCGGCCGACCGATCGATCGGTTCTTCGTACACAGCTCGGCGATAGGGCACGAAATCGCGAGCTTTTTCACTCGGTGATCCATTGCTCTCCGCAGCGCGTACACATACATACATGTAAGTACCATACGTTCACTCTCGTGGGCCGGAGCTGGGCTGGATTACATCTATCGGTAGGCGTGTTCTTTCTCCCGGCGCATGCGCCAACCTCGCTCGCATGAACGTACAGCCCTCCCAAGAGATTCAATTTACAATGCGGCCTTTGTCTCGAAATTATCATATACACGATGCTCTTCGCGCGCATTATCATATCCTCGGGTGTACATAGGCGCCTGCGCTTACCGATCTACACACACAAGCGCGCGTGTACACGAGGGTGGAGAGAAAAATCACGGGCTAACGATCTACGGGGGGCGTTTCGTCCCATTATATTATTACCTATCGACGTTTATACTTTTTGCGTGGCGCACATACTAGTGTCACATTACGCGGACTTTTATCGCGCGACGAACGACCTTTTCCTCCACCTCCTCTTTTATTGCGTATTATGTGCATATTATCGTCCGATGGAGTGCTCAAATATACAGAGGAGGGGAAAATCGAAAGGTATATATATATAATGCGCGCCATCGGGAAATCGATCGGTGTAATTACATGCCAGAGGCTATTGTATAGGTACTTTTTTTTTCTCCTCCGTGTTTTAATGCCGATTTGATCGTTACTCGGTAATAGCTGATTGATAAACGTATAACTGTCGCTGCATTACGCGATCGAGAGAACAAACAAAAAGTCGAGTTATATATATATATATATATGGACAAATGGAAGCAGATGACGGGGACCGACAAGCGGGGCAATTTGTAATCTAGGAGAGGAGCCAGAAACAATAACCCTTCTTGGTTTCCCTCGGCTGAAGCGATGGGCATCGAGCCAATCGACGCGGCCGATCTCTCTCGCTTCGGTATATATATCGCGTCCGGTCGCGAATACATCGGGAGAGGGTCGATCGCTTGTACCCACTGTATATATATATATACAGAAGATAAATCCTTTCCCGTGCGAGGAAAAAGAGAGAGAAAGAAAGGGATTTCGATGCGTTTATATATATATGCGGTGGAGATCATCGATCTGAGGTATGCGCGTCGCGGAGGGAGGGAGCGTCTGCCGATAAGCTGATTTATTTTTATGGTCCCGGGATTATAAGAGAATTTTTCGGCCATATCGGGGGTTTTTACGGAGCGCCCCGTCCCTTTTTATCGACTCTCCTGCCATGGGAATATAATTTACTCATCCTCTTCCACATATACATATACATATACAATAATTCAATTAACCCACCCGGTTGCTTATCGAAAGCGAATTTTTTCGAGTGCTGATCCGCCGACGATCGGCATATTTTTTTTTTTTCCCCCAAGTTTCGTCGACCGAGCGTGGGATCTTTTTTTGTGGTACACACGAGTGCCGATTTCCTTCCAACAGAGACGTTAAAAGATCTTTGGGAGGGGGAGGATCGGTTAGAGGTAAAAAGATCATTGCTGGGCATCAGAAGACAGAGAAAAGGTAGGAGGATAATCCTCCGTCCTATAATCTTGGTACTTTCGGCATATGGCCATTATACAAGTCGTCAATATCATCGGAGACACCTTCTTCGAAACTAAAAGCGATATCTGTACGGAAATCAGCCAACTTGGCATTTTTCTCTCCAATTACGGTAATGATGGAAAAAAAAAAATAATAATAATAATAACGAGATACGCCGGCACGCGATTCCAGAGAAGGGAGAAACAAAAACCGATAGGAATAAGATGAAGCCACGCGAGAGAAGGGCCCGCGGCTCGGAGATGTTATTATTCCTCTGGTTTCTCACGCGGCTCTCTCTCTCTCTCCACTCGTGCAGTCTATTACGTACATGTATATATATATACACGGGCCGATCTCGTCTCCGCTGAAAGCGACGGATTGAATATTGCGTCGAAATAACACCCTCTCGGCCTCTTCTCTTTCGGCTATTTATTAAGATTGGCTGCCCTCTGGAGAGAGAGGGAGAGTCAGATTTGGCTTAGATCACGCGTCAGAGGGAAAAAATTATATATACTCCCCTCGCGACGAGTTTTTGACGCCCATGGCTCTTCTGTGCCCTTTTTTTCTGGTCGGACGCGTTTAAATTACAGTTGTACACTTCATCTCTGGACATGTACGCATTCGAAAAGTTTAGATTAAACTTTATTTTAATAAATACGCTTTCGAGGACCGCCAAAGTTGGAACAATGACGCCTTTTGCATGATCTCCTTGCAATACGCGCACTTGAGAGCTATTTTTTTTGTGGTTGTTAAAACTTATGGTCAAAAACAAAGAGCAAAAAGCAAAAAAATCTTTCAAGTACAGACAAGTCCGCTGTTACTTTGGAAGGCACGTGTATGGAACAAAGAAGAAAGTACAGGTATAAGTACGGTATACGTATCATCATTCCGCGCGGCAGCGGCAGCAAAAGTTCATTTTCTCAGGCAGATCAAAGCCCGTTGTCCGTCGGCCCCCCCCCCCGACGCAGAAACGAACAAAAAAAAAAAAAAAAAGAAAGAAAAGAAAAAAGGGAATAAAAGTCGGGGGAAAGAATGGCAAAGTGAGCCCAAAGTCCGGCCCAAGAGAGATTCGCACAGTCTCGCGGGGAGCGAGCCATAAATCGTCCTCATACCGCGAGAGGAAGACAGAGGCAAGGAGAGCACACTGGCACCAAATACACACGCCATTTAAAAGGGAACTCTCGTCCTTACGTGCATATAAGTGTATAAAGGAGTACAGCTGCGTACATACATGTATATATACTCGTGCAGTGCAGGAGAGACAGAAAAGGGGTGAGTCGTATTACGTTACTCACATGTATGGTGGCATCGCTGCGTGTACCTATATATATATATATATGCGCGAGCTTGCGTTACTCGCGAGCAAAGGAAATCAAGAGGGAAAGGAATAAGGGCACGATTATGTATACCTATATACTCCACTCTCCGTTCTCTCGCGCATCACACATATATTATATACTTACATGTAGGAGACGTGTACAAGAGCAATGCACAGTACACATATATAGTATAAGTGGTCAGCTGTGCAACCTGTCTACCATATACACCGTCCCGGTATATAAATGCACGCAAATGTGCCCGTAAATCCATCTGGACTCCGTGCAAGTATATTTATGTGCATCGACTTGTTCAATGCGTGTACAGGAACATACTTATACAATGGGAGAGCTTTTGTCCGAGATCGAACATATCTATGTATGCATTGTAACTTCACTTTGCGCCAACATTGGCAACAAGTGCAGCTCGTGCAGTGCTGTAGCAAAAGTGCACATGTATAATTATACACATTTACACTCTTCCTTGCTTCGCGTTTTAGTGATTATACTGGTTATTTACCTTTCGTGGCGCAATAAATCGGTTTGAGATCGGTACATCTAGCTCCTTCCGTTTTTTCACGAACAATCCCTCTCTGGGTGGATACAGATCATCCGCGTATGTGGGACTTGGCTGCCGCGCGTTAAGAATTCGACGAAATAAGCTCGCGAACAGCTTCCTCGCAGGTGACTCATGTGTGTATACGAGCGCGTAATCCCCCCCCCTTTTCTCCCATCCCACCAAGATGGGCCCAGATAGGCATCAGCTCGTTAGACTCTCTGAATTTCGCGTGATGCCATATTCCTTTTTTTCTCTGTATTACACAACTCCCGTTTCGTATTTTTCATTTTTCTTTTTTTTTTTCCCCTCCCGTTTGCTTTATATTTTTGCCATCTTCGATGAATGTAAAAGCTGAATAATCAGGCGGTAACCCAGTGGAATTACTAATCACGAGATGTAGGTCATTTCATGGATTTCAAAGATTTGAAAATATCCATTGGACATACCCATATGTACAGATCAGAGTAAAACAACCTGTATGTATTTATTTATTTATTTTTGTTGTTGTTGTCTTGGTAATCGGATGTGTAAATAGGATAGGTATACACTGTGCAGAACTTGAACGTATACACATTATACTAGAAGAGCGAACACAAAGAACACCTACAATGTACTTGTGTTATACGAGGTACGTAAAATAAAATTGTAAAATTAAGCGTCAGGTTGTTTTGTTGCTTCATCCGTCGAGACGTTACATAAAAATACCCTTCTACATTTTATTTATCTAACGGAGTAATCTGTATGGCATATCCATCACCTTGCAAGTATAGCCGTATCATTGCTGTTGGATGTCGTGCCACTTGTCATTTTTTTTTTTTTTTTTCGTTAAAATTAATGTGCGAATCTTCCCAGCACTTGAGTGCGCGCACAATACACACAAGTGGCACAAACGGTGTGGATTACACGTGTTCATATATGCACCGCCGGGCTCTGCAGTTGATATGCTTACAGATCACGAGTCGAAACTCGTGTAGCGGGTGCACGTGATTGAACACAGTAGGACTGCTCAGGGTTTTACATATAGATCGATGGATAAGGACTTACTTCTGAAATACACCCCAAGTACAGTATACTTACGAGAGAAAAGTTTTTCTTCCATTAATTTTTCCCTCGTCTCTCTATGCCATGACATCGGCATGTGTTTCTCTAGAAAGTCAAAACCGCGCTCGATCCATCCTTGGCAGCTTGAAAGCTCGAAGAGGCCGTTTTTCCTACTTTTGCCGTCTTACGCGCGGAGGAGGAGCAACCCACTTTTGGCGAATCCAGGTATAAATACTACATCTCGCGTGTTCAAATTTACCTACTCGGGCACATCCTACGGACACAATCTCTCCGGCACTGTAACATAGTACACACGGTTCCACGGAAAATCAAGCGGGACTCGTGGCCTACCTTCTTTTTTTTTTTCCTCCGTCGCGCCCACCGCTCGGAGATATGATGAATAGACCAAAGGAGAAGTGTACATTGTCTCGGTGACCTTTCCGAGGACGAATATTTACCGTAACGGTCTCTCGGGCAACGCGACAGGAGTTTGGCTGGCGGAATTGTTTTTTTTCCCCCTCTCGTTTACGCATCTTCCGTATAACATGTCCGTACAATTCTTCGCGCATTTTTGCAGATTATATCGAGCTCGTCCTGTATATTATAATCTCAACGTGGGCTGCGTATACGTCACGTGTATGCTGATGTTAAAAAAAAATTATTGTTCGCACTCGGAGGGGCCATTATTGTTTTCGATGGTGCATGGGAGAACGGTCGAGAGGAAGAAGAAGCGTCCGAGTGAGTCGGGCAAAAGCTCCGCTGCTGTGGATAAGTATATAAGCGTGAAAAACCCATCATAGCCCGAAGGGAGAACACAATAACGAAAGAGACGCGGAAGAGAGGGAGGGAGAAAAGAAGGTCGACTGCCGAGCCACACATTTATATATATGTATACACATATATAAGCCATAACGAGCGCTGAGTTATTGTTTCCCCCATATAAGCTCTCTCTCTCTCTTTCTCTGACGCTATATATATAAATGCGGCACTCCACACGGAGGCTTTTAACCGTATGGGCCCCCGGCGATACTATCTTCGGCATCTGATGATCCCTTCTTTTCTCCCTGCGGGGTATGCCTGTATAACCGTGTTACCCAGGTAGGTGTGCGCGTGTAAAGGGACAGGGTGGCGAAAACTCCGTATACCTGTGGCGCCTCGAGAATTATTGGCCTGGCCGACGACTACCTATACGCGCCCTTCGACACAGGAATATTATTGCTTCCCGAGGAAATAAGTGTGCATACAATGCGTATTGGGCATATAGGTATATTATGTATATGTTGTAATAGACGCCTATGCTACCGGCGCGTCGAAAAGCCCCCCTGATTTTTTCTTCTTCTTCTTCTCCTTTTTGTCGATACGTTACTCGAGAGCCCTAATTTTATCTGCGCTCATTTCAACGGGGAAACAGAGAGATCTTGATTTATATACATATTGGGCAACGATGGATGCGCAGGGGGTTTCGATAATTGAGCCTTTTTCTGTTTTTTTTTTTTTTTTTTTTTTTTTTTTTTTTTTCTCGAGTGTCAATTAAACGTTGCACGAAACACACACGCGTCATGTTATACACGTATCGGTACAACCGCGATAGCCCGTATGTATAAGTAATTAAGTAACGAGAGTTGGCCGATAAACACGGAATTTCATAAAATCAATAAACACGCGTATGGATTACGGTGCACCGTCGCCGTGTTATTAAAAAGGGAAAATTATTTTTATAAGCAGGGGGGGGGGAAGTAAGGGAGGAGGAAGTGTAAATCACTTGGGTATGCAAATCAAGAACGAGGGCAGGACACGACACCACGGCGACGTTAAGTGCGCGTAATGGCGATAACAACCGCGATGGCGTGGCAGCTTTGGCGTTACGAAACGCACCCGATAATGATCGCTCTCGGCGTTTATTTTGTTATTTTTTTTATTTTTTTTCCTTTCTCTCTCCCCCCTAGGGACAAATTGAGCCTAATTAAATTTAGAGAACTGATGCTAATGGGGCCGGGTTACGGTGCGCGATAATTACATTAAAACGGGAAATTATGGTGTTTGCGCGCACGACCCTTTTTTCCTTTTCTTTCTTTCTTTTTTTTTTTTTTTTTTTTTTTTTCAGCCGCCGTTGTAATAACGTCGGAGGTGTGTTGGTACACTTACACCTCGTGCGGACTTTTTCGTGGTGATAAAGTACGGTGAGACCGGCATTTTGGACGGCATGTGTCGATAACCTGTGACCCTACAGATCTGTCCTTACAGTTAAGTACAGGATAATTTTACATCGAGATAATATTTCGGTGCGGAAGAGACCAAACTGAGGTGTGTTATTAATGTATGATATGATACTAAACAAAATGCTATACGTTGATAAGGATTCATAAGCAATTATATTTTTAATGCCATATAGTTGTAAAAGGAGATTTTTGAGATCTGGCAGGCCTCGGTTAGGATAATTAGAGTTAGTAGGAGTGAAATGTGGATATGGGATGCAAGTGAAGTACCAGGTGTAAAATACGTACTACTGGAAAACATAAGCTCGGCAATTTAAACGAATCCAACACGAGACCAAACGTCACGATTTCCACCGTAGACTTTGCTCACCCTAAAGTACGAATGAAAAAGTAAAAAATTATACCCGAAATCCAAGCCTTTCACGAGCTGATACTCTCTCGTTTGGATTTTTTTTTTTTTTTTGAGAGGCTGTGCCCGGGAGTGCAGATTCCGCGGTTATGGATTTTAAATTGCCCGCCCGCGTCGACGCTTGGATTATCTCCCTCTGCTCTTTTTTTTCCTTCTTCTCTTATTCCCTTTTTCGTCGAAGGCGCCGAAAGTATTTTATATAAGACCCGGCGTCGTTGATGATTATGACCATATTGTGTTTTTTTACGGCACACGGCCCCGAGTTGTCGCTTAATTGTTTGATTGCCCTTTTTTTTATTTTTTTTTACGGGTGCCGATACAGTGGCGCCAGGAGCAATCGGAGATTTGCGCTTTTCCAATAACAAAATCATCACGAGGCCCCGATTTTACGTTTTCTCGTTTATCTGCGGAAATAAAAATGCTCCACATGAATTGAAATCGGCAGTGGTGATGGCTCGGTGGGTTGGATCAATCGAGAGGGAAGAGATGGACACCGCGCGTCACCGGTCGACAATAGGGCCGAATTCCTCCAAGTCCCCCCCCCTCAAGCACTACATTTGGGGAGCAAAAACACCCGAGGGGGAAAAAAAAAAGGATGAGCCAAGTGTATCTTTTTCTCTCGTCACGCGTGCGCGTCAAAGTATAGGGTCGGCGCGGTCGGGAGTGTGGCGCAAAGGACGAGCCGAGGAATCTCCGCCGGGATGGAGGGAAAAAACGAGGCAAAGGGGGTGGGCGTGTATATATATATATATATGTGTATGTTTTAATGGCGCTCTCTCTTCCCTTGGTCTACCTCCCACTTTTTTTTTTTTTACTCCTTTTGGACAGCAACCCCCCGCCCCGCTTTTTTTTCTACCTCGCAATTTAAAATCCCCGTAGCTTTTGTCCCTCTTATTCCCGGCCTATACCTGCGAGGAGCTTTGTATTAAGAAACAGCAGCGCTTTTGTATGTGTACCCAGCTCGCGAGGGGGAAAGAAAAAACGCGAGAGAGAGAGAGAGAGAGAGCCTCGGTTATTTTAATTGGATTTTCGGCGAATCTTCTCCTCTCCTTCTGCCCTCGCAAAAATCTTCCTCGGCCGCGCAAGTGTCCCTCCCTGCGTATGTTCCAACGATGTTCCTATATATATACATTTTACTAGGATTTCTCGTCTTTCGAATTCACTTTGGAAGCAGTGGGCCCAAAATACCCTGCAATGTATACCTGCGATCGATCCTCGCACGGATGTATTTGTGTGTGTGTGCCTATACATTGTAACCGATGCAGGAGGAGGACGAAAAAAAAAGGAAGGAGTTGCATTCTATACACGTGTAGCGACGCGGCGTAACACGCCCTTCGCCACAGGTTGCCATACGTATATATTTATATACCTATTGTAGGGTGTACACATATATACATACATACATACATACATACATACCACAGAGAGGGAGTGCGCCCGCGAGGAGGTTCCCACACGCGCGATTTCTTTTTTGGCCCACTACGCCTCCCGATTCTTATCTCCATTCTGTGTTTATACATATAAATATACTCTCTTTCTTTCTTTCTTTCTTTCTCTGTTCAAGTTATTGTGATGTAGTGTGTGAGTACACGCGTTCACGGCTTCTGCCTTGGTTTAATAAGTACAAGTATACTTGACACCGATGATGAGCCGAACGAGTGCTCGATTAGCTGTATACATTTTACGTTTTTTTTTTTTTTCTCTGCTTCCACCTTCTCGGTACCAAAAACTAAATTTGTCCTCTTCATCATCGGAATATACATTGTGATCTTCGTAGCCACCTGAAAATTCAGGTCGCGAGATGTAATCGGTAGCACGTATATCTCAACTAAAGGTTGGTGAAAAAAAAGGGGGGGAGGAGGTGGTTGGAGAAACATCGTTGCGGCCAAAATTTTCCGAGAAGGCCTCGATCGTGCAATGTCCTTCGAGGTGCGTAAATCGGTAGCCGGGAGCTCGAGGAGTAACGAGGTCACTCGCCGTCACCGAGCGCGTCAGATCGGCAGCGATAACTTTCGTACACGGCTTTCCCCGCCCTCGCACGCGGTATAAGGTAACCGATTCCTCTCTCTCTGGTAACTTGTACAAGTATAGCGAGTATTACCAGCAGTGCCGACGAACAAACGCCGGGAGTAGGTTTTCTCGCGCCGCGCGTGATTCGCCAGAAAATCGGAAATCGACTCTGACCGTACTATCGGTTTTTACAACTCCCGATTCCCCCGGACAAGGAGTTATGAATTATATCGGAACCGGCAACGAACGCGACACCGACGGATTCTCAAGGGAATGTAATCACCGGCAACAACAACAACAACAAAAAAGGGGAGACACGAAACAAGCGCGCGCAAGTATATTAATGAAAGGGTGCGCGGGCTCGTAAACCACGTATGGTATACTCAAAGGGGGGGGGTGGGCTTTCTTAAATTATCATCGTCATTACTCCCTCGGGTATAGTCGCAATTATCCTCCGGACACAAAGGAGCCCATGTCTTATAGGTGTGCACATGGAAGCGGGGCCTTTTAATAAAAATGTAGCCGCGCGATATGCTGGCTACCGAGAGAGAGAGAGAGACCCGCAACAACGAGGATGAAGACGCCGGGGTTCCCCGCGCCACGGGAGGGCCCCTTTTTCTCCTTCTTCTCATCGCCACCGACGATATTTTAGCGCCGGCTGCTTTGGCGCACTTGTTGTTGTTTGTAAGCTTTTACTCCTGGGACCTTCATTTCTTTTATATCTTTTCGCTTTTCCACGCACACAGCGTGTATGCATGTATACAGATTGTCGCTGGGCTCTTTAAAATGATCATTGGCTCGGAATTGATGGCGATTTAATGTTCAAGGGATATACCTCGTGCCCGTGCGCGGCTCTCGACTTTTACTTTTCCTTGCAGGTACATGATTATTATTATTATTATTATTACGATACAGCATCCTCGAGCCACTCGCTCGTACATACGTCGTGCACGGGGATGTGTACACGAGGCCGGCAAACAATTTGCGTAATGGCGCGAGCCTACCTCCCTCGTGTTGTATACCTCCGGCGAAATTAGATTCTTGTTTCTGCGTTTCTTGCACGTGCAACGCGCAGGTGTAAGTATGTAATATACGGAGTGCGCTTAATATAACCGCGTGTCGCTTTGCTCTCATCTAATTATACGAAATTGCCGGTCTACCCTACAAATAGAGCCGTAGGAATTCACCCATATGAATCAAACACGCGTTACATGTGTTATGCAGTATAAAGCGCTTCATACCAAACATTCCGCGACTTGAAAATATCATATATATATGTACACGCCAAAGCATAAATCGCACATCATAAACATTATTCGGTGTATGTAACCCATACTGTATAATTATGTACGGAATAAACAAAGCGACGCATGTAAAAGCAAATGTCCAACTCGGCCGTATACCGCACATAGCGAGGGATTTAATTCTGTCCAACACGTATATATAGGAAAACAAAAACAAAAAACAACTCATATAGTTCTGGATTTAATTAGCCTCGGAATTAAGGAGCCGTTCCGTGGTGCAGGTGTTAACTCGACGCAATACCAAATGTATATATAAACACGCGCGGCAAGGAGCGGAGTAAAATTTACCAACTGCAAGAGCTTGAAAAGAAAAAAAAAAAAGCGGCGCCTAGAGTATATATCTTGACGAGTGGCTACCCGATCGGCGGACATAAATCAGTGTACCTACAGCTGGAGCAACCGAGGAGGTACATATATATATAGACACGTGTACACCGTGCAAAGAGTTGATTATATGCTGTGGTGGTATATCGCTTTGGTTTTGTTTATTCAAATGGTCAACGAGGCAAAGGATTTATCGGCGGAAACTCGCACGCGGACCCGTTGATTTCGGCTCTCTGAGGGTGCCATTGGAGTTTGACGATTAATGGCATTGTATACATTTAATACCCACACCCAACGTACACGCGCGCTCTCGTATGATTAATGGGAATATAAATGGGCCGGGGATTAATGGATTGTAAATATCATGGATTTAGCCGGTCGTATATATATTTACGCAACGCGTCACGCTACAGATACACACGTTAGAGCTTCCGACGGGGAAATTTTCTTTTCCTCCGGAGCATAAGAGTATACGCTATTGCCAAGGAACAACTGTATCGCTTATTTGCATGATAATGTTAATTGAAGACAATGCCGGGAGCGTGTTTTTTCAGTCGTAAAACAAAAGCAACAAAAAAAAAAACAACGAGCACGTCACTCAAAGGTATTATATACACGTGGATATTCACGAGAGGCATATGTGCACTGCTTTGCGAATGAAAAAATATTAAAGTGAGAAAGCAATCACTCGCGCCTGAAAAGTATATTATACACAGCGAGGGGTAGGTATACCGTACACACGTATAAAGTGATACGACGCTCTGGCGCGGCCCTTTCGTACCATAATATAATACGCTCGTATGTATGCATACGTGTAAAAATGAAAAAAAAAAAAAAAAAAAAAAGAGTACTCGACGTGTGTTTGAGTGCGCGCACGCGTTTCGGAGTCAGACGCAATTGTTCGCGGGGAGATTGACGAGTGACAAGCCGTGACGGGGCTCGCGGCACGCGCTGCACTTCACCCTTCCGTTTTGACTTCTCAATTGCGTCCGCGAGACCGAAGAGTATAGCCATGTACCCATATTATATGGAGTGTATAGCTAAGGGATGGGACGTTTTGCAACTACGCGCGTGTGTAACGTTTTCCTTTATTCCTGTGGTACATATAGGTAAATATGTTTTTTCGATTTTATCAATAAGATCACGTGATGTAATTAAAACTAAACTCATTAAGTCCATCACAGATATGAAATACACCTCGGAATGATTATAATTGTGATCTGTGAGGCTAAGCGACGAGTAATTGCGTTGTAATGTGCCCACGGTGAAGGTCAACGACACCACACACGAAGATTTCAAATTCATTAATGCAGATAGATACGCAGCTATCAGTGTCTGGTGTGTAATGGACAAAACGCTCGAGAGGTCGTTGATTCCTTCATTATACATGTTTTTTTTTTTTTTTTTTTTTTTTTTCACATCGGCGGGAGATCGTCGATTACTTTCCATGTTTCAGGGGGAGGGAAAAATGGCTCGGTAAAGCGTTTTCCGAAAAAGGAAAAAAAAAAAAAAAAAAATCCAATCGTTCGGCTGTACCGATCCATCTCAATAGCCGGCGCGTGCTGTCGGAAGGGGTTTACATTAGAGGCTCTTCGTCGGAGCTAGTAGTGCAGAAAATAGACGTCAGCCGTACCACCTCGTGGAAGAGGAAGAAAAAGAAGAAGAGGCCCGCGGTTCGTGTTTCCCATCTCTTTGTTTCCTCCCTCGAAATCGAATATCGAGACCAAGGTGGTCGCCCCCCCCCCTCCGGACAAGCATGTATTTTTATACTAATTTTACTCAATTGCCCCTACACGCAATATTATACACCTGCTTCCGCGAGGATATAATGCCATATAATGCGTATCCTCGATTGCGCAACAGCATTGCCACGTTCGTTTTTTTTTTTTTTCGTTCGCTTAATCGCCACCCGGCAATTGAGCCAATGAATGATGATGCCTGTACGTATAATATACACCGGTAGAGCGGATATCGTTGTAAAAATGGGAGCAAGTGTAATACATATACTTGGATTTTTTTTTTATTTTTATATGTTTAAAGGTATTGTAAATGTAGAGGAGGAGGAGGCGCCACGGGCCCGACGAGCAGGCGTTACTTTTCGATACTCGAGCGCGTGGGAATAGCACCGTGGCGTGCCTCTCTTCCCTCGTCCGGTATATATATATACTTGTACCTTTCCTTTTTTTTATTTCTTTATGCTCTCTTAAGTATATAGCTTTTTTTTTTTTTTTTTTTTCATTTCATTTCATTTCGAGTTTTTGATTGGTGCGGCCTCTCTCGCGTTGGGTTTCGTTTACTGAGGGGCATGCGTGCAGCTCACGGTGAGCTGACATGCTCCTACCAGGTGTAGGTATTACGCAAATCAATTAAAAGGAAAAACAAAACAAATAACCACCGCAGGTTCAATGAAGACATTGGCAAGATTTAAGTACTTTGTCAATTTTGTGTATCGTCCAATACTGTTTTCTACGAGTGCCAGCCCTTTGACTTACACACCATTACGACAGACCCAAATTGGTGCAAGACTTTTGTACGAGTGTACTCCCGATCAGAAGTTCTTATATCTCGTATAAGTCAAGTATAATGTGACAAGATATAGCGACAATATGTGCAATAATAACACCATCAGTGGCTTACCTGGACTGTCGCGGGCTCTGGATCTGCCCGAGTA
Source organism: Copidosoma floridanum (assembly GCF_036245765.1). Classification (NCBI taxonomy): domain Eukaryota; kingdom Metazoa; phylum Arthropoda; class Insecta; order Hymenoptera; family Encyrtidae; genus Copidosoma; species Copidosoma floridanum. Next base: position 36,169,133 of record NW_028321890.1, read on the forward strand.
CGAGTAGGGCTATCACGGCCACAGCGATGTCACCGCAACGCATCTCTTACATCACCTCCGACGGAGCATGTGCACATATATGTCTTGTTTTTCGGCGAGCCGATGCTGCTGCTGATGCAGGATATAAATATATATATGTACTCGCTCACAAAAAAAAAAAAAAAAAAAAAAAATCACGGCGAGTTTACAGGATGAACGAAACAACCGAGCACTGCCCGTCGATCCAACACTGCGCGAGGATTTACAACACCGGCATCGGAGTACGCAGAGTCCTGCGGAATCCGACACCCGGCGACCCGGGTTGTTTGCTCGCCCCCCCACAGCCCCTTTTTGCACCAACGCACTCCCGATGGCCCCTCTCCGTGGACGCACAAGCAACGAGGACCTTCTAGCCGGAAGGATTTTTTTTCTTCTCCTCCTTGCCGGTGTTTGGATCGAGGCGATCGGTTCCGGCTGCGACGATGGTTATACCGATGGCCAGCTTCTTTTACCGGTGATGCGTATAAAGAAGGGAAAAAAAAAAGTGTCAGGCACAAGAAATGTGGAGATTGACGAGAAAGAAGAGGACCACTCGCCGAGCCGCGTATAAACTGGCACTTGAAACTCGACGGAGCGTATATATTATAGTATATTACGTGAACGTCGTCACCTGCCGTCGCGCCGTCAGCGGCACCGCAGCACACCCGGACCGGCCGCGACGCGTTTCCCCGTACCGTCGACAGCAACCTGTCGGCAGGAGCGCCCGGGCACCAACCCGCGCCCTATCCCTCCCCCCCTGTCGCTCCTCGTCATCGTCCTTTTTGCTCCCCTACTCCTCTTCCGTTGCACGTTACCGCTGATTTTCACACTTATCGGGGTTACCTCGTTAGCCGCTCGACGATAACGACCACCTCTGTGAATCACACGAGCTCGCCGCTGCTCTTCTTACTCGTCAACGCATTGTTATCTCCCTCTCGTGCACAGCCGAGTCACTGAACAACCATCTTAATTGCCCCGATTTTAAACGATATACGGACAAACTCGTGGGGCCAAGGGGCTGCGAAAGGGGTTACACAAATGTACACGGTGTAGTGCGCGGAGAGCGCGTGTTCGTACGAGATGAGGGCCCGCGATGGACTGCCGGTCCGGCTCTCAAGTGCGCCTATACCTTTGGGGGCCTCAGGTCCCGGCAGCAGCGCCTCTCTATGTATACGTATACGTGTATGGTATGTTATATACCTACGACGTGTTGTGCGAGGCTCGCACGCACTACACACACCGGCTCTATCTCCCCCGATATAATGTTTCTTTTTTTTCTCTCTCTCTCTCTCTCTCTCTTTCGTCCTTTCGTTCCTTCTCTCCCTGAACACACAAGACTGCGTTCCTCTCTTTCGCTCCCATTTCCTCCCTTTTTTTTTCTCCTTCTTTCGTCTCGCGGTGCTATGTATACGGGGTCCAGAGCGTTAAATAACACGTCTCCACTTGACCGAAAGGGATGATGTGCGAGGGCTGCTAATTTCGCGCCCCTCCCCGCTGGCGCGTCGTCGATTATCGCTTCCCTAACTTTTTTTTATGAAGGGGACCCCCTGCGCTGTTCAATGACTCCTTAGGTGGCGATCGCCGGACACGATGAATATTTATACGCGAAAAGACCCCCGGGGCAGACTATTCCTCCTTTTTCTTTTCTTTTCCTCCGCCGCTTTTTAGAAAATCTCAAATAAGCATTTAAAAAAAAAAAAAAATACCTTTTTGGGATGATATAAATCCTTAGTTTCGTCTGAGTGCGGTTACACGATTATGTACGAGGTTTTTTTTTTTTTTTTTTTTTTTTTTTATTGCGCGGCCTGTGGGTGTTTTTCAAATAGATTTGTTGGGTGAAAAAATAAAAACAAAAACGTGTAGGAATCCCGCTTGCAACGATTGTGCGGCCTTTCGGGGAAAACATTTTCTTCTCAAATTGAGAACCTCGAGCTTATATAACTTATTTGGCTGTTGAAACTGTGGAAGAGGCAAAAAGTAAAATAAAAAGAGTTGACCACCGGATATGGCCAGATACCGTTATTTATACGCAAAAATAAGCTAATCGAAGGAGCCGAAATCGCCACACAAGTCGAGGGCAATAAAAATCGAAGGATCCCAAAGAGGAGGAGGAGGAGCGGTCGATATACACTATACGTTGGTTGTTTTTTTTTTTTCCTTACCTTCGAGTATGGGCACCAAAAGCGACGATTTTCGCTCGATCCCTCCTCTCGTTCCTCTTAAATCACGCGCGATTATGCGTAATGATATGTAATTAATGGCGTTTCGTCAGGAGTGGGCCCCCCTCCCCTCATCTCTTTTTGCTCGGCGTCGTTTCTCCATACAGCAGAGCCCACCTGGTTATCGGCTCCTCTTCTTCTTTTTTTTCTTTCTTCCTTCTTTTCTCGCTCGACCGTCTCGGTACGTGTAGATATATACGGGATGGATATACCCTCCCCCCCTCCTTTTTTGGTGTAGTATAATACAGCAGAAGCAGCTACTTTCGCTCTCTTCCGTTGCCTTCTTTTTTATTCCGTTTGTCCTCTCGCAACTGATTTGGTGAGAAAAGAGGCCATATGTCGATTTTGAATTTTTTTAAAAAAAAAAGGTACTACCCGGTAAACGAATTTAAAACTGATACAAAAATTTATTTAACTGAAGGTTAATTTGTTGTAAGGAAAAAAGCGTGGATGTTTAATTGCCAACTTTGCTTCAATCAATACTTGAAAATATTGATACAAACTATCCGGTGAAAAAAAATTTTGAAAATGACCTTTTATCCGGAATATTTTACGTTTTAAAAAATAGTTTATCACTTTCGAGGCTCTCCCGATAGTATTAAGGTCATTATCGTCCGATAATTTTCAAGTGCAGATAACGTGATTTTGAAAAATAAAATTAATGAACTGATGATGAATAAACTTGCTCACGCACACACGTTGAATCCAATAACAATACGTGCATCGGTGGACCGTATTCGAAGGAAATTTATGCAAAATGTGTACTAATGTCTCGATCTCAGCGTGTATTGTATTTCCGTCAGCAAGAAGAGAAAAAAAAAAAAAAAAAAAAAAAAAACTAACAGCTCGTAAAAATTAGTATTCGAAAGTTTTTTCAAATAACACAGCCATTGCCTGAATTCTTAGTCAATCTGAGACCATTAGTATAGAAATTGCTGTTTATTAAGCGTAGGCAACTCGTTAAAATATTTTTCTTATTTATCGATGGTTCGATTTTTTCGTTATCACCGTACTACTAAAACGGATCATAAAAATTTGAAAACGATCACATTAAAAGCTTAGGTGTTACGGATGATTTCACCTACAACGGCACGAGTGTCGAATTTGTTTATACGATTCAAATGTTACACGTGTTATCTGGATTTCCAAAATTGCAAAATGACAGTTATTTTTTTGACTTGGACATTAGTCAAGTAAGTAATTATAATAAGGAACGAAAAAAAATTCACACTTTCCAGGCATGACTTGTTCGAAAATAATAAAGAGTTTGACCATCCAAAAACGAAAATTTCCGATAGCTGATTTTATTTTATTTAAACAGCGACATTAATTCAGACAATATATGAGATTTTTTATAGAAGAGGGTATGCAATGTAAAAAAAAAAAAAAAAAAAAAAAAATCCAACGAATGTCGTATACGAACAAGTAAAGGGAGGGGGATTGGCAGATGAGAGAAATAAACGCGCCCGCAAGCATTTTTGTTCAATTAGGCTGAAAAACGAGAGGCGGCTTATCGCAGCTCTTTCCCCGCGTACAAATATATATATATATATAGGTATCGCGACTCGCACGCGCTGTTCCATATCTGATGTCAGTCAGTCACTTTGAGGGGAAGAAAAATTGCACGCCTGAAAGCCCACCGAAACCGCTGGCCAATTAGAGGCCCATTGTCCACGTCCAATGGCTGCAGAGCCAAATTAATCGCCGCGAGAATCTCCCACCACCCCCGACCTTCTTCATGTCGTGCGTGCAGCACCGATTGCACGGGAAACGGCTTAAAAGGCACCGATTTGCCGTTGGCTTTTGTCTTCCGAATCGTGCCTATACTTATATACCTTATATCTTCAACAGGTCGCTCGTTAAACGTCACCCCGGATCCCATACCCTCCACTCCCCCCATGCGTGTGATCCGGCGTCTCGATACAGCCGACTATACGCTACTCGGCACGCAAGAGAGACCATAATATACACTTTTTATACGCATAGAAACGACTTCCTCCCGTCCTTTGCCAAAACTATCGGGAGCAATCGATCTACACGACCACCAATGCAGCACAATAGGGTACAAATATCATATACCCTTCTCCTCTATTTGTTCATCATCATTTGCCGTTTAGTGTAATTAGTTAATCCAAGCGTGGTAAAGTAAGCACGTTTAAAGCATGCAGTTGAAATTTTATAAAATTATGTCGTGGCCGTGTGGACAAGAGTTTTAAGAACAACTGAATCTAGTGGTTAATCAGTTTTACTAAATTGGACGCTTTTGAATGGCAACAATCAATGTAGGAAAACTGTGGAGCGACAAAAGTATAGGCTGTCACAGATTCAACACGCGTAATGCAAGAAATCAATGACAGAAACGTTTTACTCTCTACAACATTCTTGTGTCAATCGTTGATGAAAAAAAAAAAATATTTTAGTGTGGGTGCTCTTTGCTTTTTTTTCCGCGCGTCAATGGCGTATACGTGTTTTCAATATGGTACGCGATGAGGCGCAAATTGCAGCTGTCAAAGCAACAGTGGCCGGGGAGCTTACGAGCCAGCTGGGGCATTTAAAAACGTCGGCGTAACTCTAGCGCGAGGAGAACGGAACAATCGCGGAAAAGGAAAAAAAAAAAAAATCACGAAACAGAGCCGGTGACGCCGCGTATTTTCATCATTTAAACTCCGTTTTGTACGAGATGTCAAAAAAAAAAAAAAAAAAAAAAAAAAAGGTGTATATATAGAGAAATGTGGGGGGGGGACAAGCAAAAGAGGGTACAATGGGCGCGCGTATATATACCGTGCACCATGTGCATGGGCTTTCGACGAGTCGGAACGAACTGGAGACAAACGACAGGAATCATGTCTGGCTGATTCCGCGAGCACGCATACGTATATGGATATACACATATTATGTACCCCCGAGAGTCTTTTCTCTTTGGGAGCGATATCGTGTTGGTTTTTTTCCCTATTTGCCAGTTAAACTTGATTATTATACATTTAGTTGAATCAAGTGTTTTGGTCGCGTTTCTCAGGAAAATTGGAAAAAGAAAAAAAAAAAAAATTGAATCGACTTTAACGTGTGAGCTGCGTTTGAGCAATTTACCACTCGCATATTCATGCATACAGGTAGTATCGCGCGTTCAATTCAATAATAAATACATCATTCGTGGAATAAAGTGTAGGTACACCCGGAGAGGTTGGGTCAAGGAAATTTATCACCAGTATATATATATACATGTGATTTCGTGAAATGTAGTATCGCGTAGGGCATATAAAGTACATCTGTCTCTCTTTTTCCTCGAATAGGGACACACTGTGTTATACTATTGCAGCGTGCGAATAGGAGAGCAACTAAAAAATAAAAAAAGAATGAAAAAAAAAAACAACAATACGTAACGCGCGGACACACACGTGTATATAGGTATACAATGAGAGAGAGAGAGAGAGATGTGTATAAATCATATACGGAGCGTCATAAATTGAAACGAAGGTATATATAAAATTCGTGTGACGGCGACAAAGCTATATGCGCGGACAATACAAATCGGAGAGGATGCGCGTGTTGCGCAACGTTTGATTAAATGCCCGGAGAGAGAGAGAGAGAGAGCGGACAGGTAGGTATTGTAAAAAGCGTGCGACAATGCATGTATTACGTGTCCTCGACAACGTACAATACGAGTGGCCGTTGATGTGGATGGATGAAAAAAAAAAAAAAAGTCTCCTCTTTCGACCAGTACAAGTTCGCGACCCTCAAAAGGTATGAGGGGATGCTGGGGGTTGTGCCTATGTATAGGTACTTTGGACCATCCAGAGATAGAGATGCTCGCGAGATAGTTAACTTGACTAAAAGAGCAAAGTAGGTAAAAGTACCTACATCTGGTCATGAACGACACGTACATACAAACATATAGGAGCTCAAATAGTGGTGTTTCTGTGAACATAGTACTTACTGGAGTAGTGATAATATCATCCTGGGTGACAAAAATGTGATGGAACTACAGACCTGTAAATTGTTAAATGACTCATCGGGAGTGCCTGGCTCCAAACCCCCCAATGATTCATCAGTTTCCAAGAATTACTTTCTTTTTTATCTAAAAGTAGAGACTGCGAATGATCAGTTTATTCTTGTATAAGTGTACAAACGGTGGGTAATCACCAATGCATATAAAATCGGGGACAAATCAATGCAATTTGAAAAAAAAAAAAAAAAAAAAACATGATTTGGACGTGACATCAAAAAGAGCGACCGAAAAAAAAAGGAAAAGCAAATAAATCAAATGCTTCTCCCCAATATGTATATACCTTTCCGAGCCTATATTATAATAGAACCATCAGAGCAATCGACAGGGCCGTACGATGTATATAATATTATACTCGCACATCTCCTCCGAAATGTGGGCTGGTGAGCAGGTAGGTATAGAGTAAGTACCTATACATAACATAACGTCTCCTCCCATATTTTCAACTTTCATTCACGGCCTTATATATATACCTACCTACTCTCTCTCTCTCTCTTTTTTCACGAAGAAAACAGGATGAGTGTATAATATGTATATATATATATATACCCCAATGCGTGGTCAAGCCAACAAAAAAAAAGTAGAATGGGGGGAAAAAAAAAGAAAAATAGCCAGAAAGACCAAGAAGAAGAAGAAGACCTCATGTGCCTATATACACAGATTATCCGGTGCGACCGAAAATTGAGCATCCCCCCCCCGCCGTAAACTTCTACTCGTTGGCTATATATATATACACACACCGTATATTAAACCAGTTTCGGAATTCACTTAAAATTGGCCGCTCGCCATGTACAACAATAAGTATATTATAAGCTCGTGTCGTGTGTGTTGTATTCCCTTCCTCGTTCCATTGGCCATGTACACGTGTATACTACACGTAATAGTTACATTATAGTCCTGCATGTATTAGAGAGAGAAAACACGGGACTGTATGGTATACTTGTACCGTTGTAATGTGCCCAATATACTTGCACTTGGACGCGCGGGGTCTATACCCCCAATCTCTTTTATTGTACATTATATGTATATATACATGTGGGGGGGGGGCAACAATGCCTCTCTGTGCGTATATATAAGATCCTCGGATCTCTCTGACCCCTCGTGTAAGCGGGTATATTGGCATCGTTGGCGCTCCCCGGACACAAGCATCTGCTCGTTATACAAACCGCTAATACAAAAATACACGCATCTCTATACGTTATATTTATGTATACCTGTACTCGACAACCGAATGGAAAAAAAAAAAAAAAAAAAAAACCAAGTATTTGTCTATGCTATACGAGCTCGTAAGTAGGGTACTTCGGAGGGGGCTGCTTTTGTTAAGAGTCTATATATAAACATTCGAGAGGGCCGAGTCTTCGTCGTTGGACTTGAGAAACGTATAATAGGGTAGACGAACAGGAGAGCCGCATCCAATTGGAAATCTCATCACTTCGCCCATACAACTGTAAACCTATATGTAATGCGCGTGTTGCTGTTTTTTTTTTTTTTTTTGGCAATTTTTATGTAACACACATATGAATATATGTTCGTATTTGGATGACTATGCGTGTTTTATATTGGGTAGAGCTTTTGCTACGGATGCGTAAAACGGATAAAAATGCCGATGAACAATCTCATAAATGTAGCAAAAGTAGAGACTCGAGGGTGAAAAAAAAAGGGAGGGGGAAGTTCGCGCAAAGTAAGAGTATACTTACTCGTACAGTGATTGTAAAACTGAGGAGAAAAGTATAAAATAAAAAAAAATTAAGGTAGGCAGAAAAGGAACGCCTCGCGCGCGAGTGTACTTTCCCTTTGCGCGGGTAGAGAGGAGGGAGGGGAAGACACAAGCGCCAACGTGGAATAATGGGCGTAACCCCGCGGCGATACGATACGGGCCCGTCGCTTCGGCTCGCCCGGTATAGCTACATTATACACATAGTCTACACTTGTACCGCACCGTGTGTTCCTTGTGACGGATAAATATACCTCCGTTTGATCATATAGCCGTTTTTATACGGAAATCCATCGGCGCGAGCTTTTTGTATACGAAAAGACCTTTTCAAAGAGCTCACCGGGAGAGGCAGTAATATGAAAAGGGGTAAATTTCGGGCTACGATCAAGTAGGCGGAGCGTAATCAATTACGGGGTGTAATTCCAGCGCGCGATATACATGTACTTACACGAGCGCTAGTAATCCAACAGCGGGGCCGAAGCTGGAAATAAATCGACCCAGTGTTTTTTGTACGAAGGAGCGCCTTTTCCTTCCTCTGTATGTATACATGTATATATATGTTACACCTGCGCTGCATCGCGGGCCCAAAATTGTGGAGGCAAAAGTCACCTCCCGCACGTGCTGCGTATTAACTCGCACGTATACACGTGCAGAGAGGAGAAAGGCTCATCTTGCAAGCGTAAAGAAAGGAGGGGGGAGGGTCTAAAGCGCCGCGGCTCTTTGGTAATTAGAGGGCGGTTATTATATTACCCTCGCGAAATGAAGCGGATAACGGAGGAGGAGGGAAAAAGAGTTTTAAGGCGATCGGGGAAAGGCAGAGGAACACGTCAAGAGTTCACGTGTATATAATATGCAGTATACACACGAGTGTACGGGCAGTGTAAAGGAACTTTTCGGAAAAGTGTGCGTCGGTGTTGTAAGAAAAAGTGGGTTCTTTGAGGATCGAGATTTTTGCACGATGATCAAGGAAGGAAAATACAAGAAATGAAAATTTTATCTTATCGACAAAAAATTAATAAAGTATAGTTTGGAAAAGCAGCACAGGCTGACGTATCTTTTTATCGTACATGAGCGCCCGCAATGCACAGTACCAGGATTTTAAGGGCGTGGGAGGAAAAAAAAAAAAAAAAATTAACTTTCGGTGAAAATGTCGAGAAAATCGGCAAATTCAATCCCGCTCGGTACGATTATTGCTTTCGCCAATATTCATAGTATTGCAAGAAGAAGAGATTCATCAAAACGAACGGCGCGTTCATAAATGTTGGATCTCCAAAGGCATCGCTTAAACCTCTCTCTCTCTCACCTCACCGGAGACATTATACCCTCGACGCAATATTTACACAAACTCAGCCAATATTGCGCGGTTTCACATAAATATACCGATCCTTTTTATACATAGATATTCATTCGTATGCCTTAACTGTACGTGATACGCGAGACGTAGGTATTATATTCATACAGAGGAGACAGGGAGAGGGATTCCACGTTTGCTCGGCACTGCACAATTAATCACGAGGTCTGCAACTTCCACGGATTGAAAAGCTCTTTCATAAACCTTTTAACTCGGACGCGCGAGAGCTTTTGTGTGCATAGGTATACCATGATCGCGTCGCACTAAAGGGGACTGACTCTCTTTTGCCAAAAATAAAGAGAGCAAAAGTGACGCTATAGGTATGCGTGTGTCATCACTTGCTGTGCGCATATAGGTATATACCGTACACTTGTACGATTCCCTGTCCGTTTCTCTCCATATGATACCACAAATCATAGGGACGATAAATATGCCAGGCCGAAAAGAGCGAGACTAACGTGATACATATATACCTACATACACGTCGCAACCATGTTTAGATAGATCAACAATTATTTATGCTTACACATCAGTTGTAGGGAGTACAATACAAGTGCCATTGCATGCATGCAACGGTCGTGTCCACGTTGCTTATTTGTACATGGTGTACCTATATACACACACACGCAAATGCTGGATTAAAGTTTTTACCTTTCGATGCACTTATATGACTGTACTTCAATTGTCTTAATGTATAAACCCAAATCAATCAATCGTCTCGTATAGGTAATGATGACTACGAGCTTGAGTAAGTCATCGGGGTGTACGTGTAGGTTCCATAACGAGCGTTCAATGGGGGGATGAACTGAGCTCATTATAGCCGGTCCGAGTTTTTTTTTTTTTTTTTGCCTTATCCTCGCTTGATTTGCCAACGTATAATAACGGCCCTCGAAACAATCGAGGGTACGCGTTTAACACGCCCTTAACAGTCTCGTATATCAATCTCTCTGTCTCGGTTTGGCACTGTAAATAGCGAGACGTTGATTTACAGGTGCAAGGCCATTACTGTTCCCCCTACTAGAGAGAAATAGCTTCTCGAAAAGCTCGTCGGTAAATCAAGTTTTTTCATCACATCTATTGGTATATCAACTGCGACGATGCGAGGGACTTTTTTTTTTTTTTTTTTCATCGCGCATAGTCGAGGCACGTGATTTCTCTCGACGGCTACAGTGTCACATAGATGTGGGCGAGGGTTGAAAAAATTTGACGAAACCTGGTCAGGTGCCAATAAGGTTTCGCGTCGTTTCTCTTATATATATATATGTACACGCACGAGCAACAACAGTTTCCGAGATAAAGATATAAGTTGTATATGTGTACCTATACATACCGATCGATGCCCACACGATCGTCAATGTCGCCGCCGTGGCCGTGTTATTTTTATCGCAAGGTATATAAAAATCGATTTTACATATACACAAGTACTCCCAAGATAATAGTAGCATTTGAAATGGAGCATGGACTCGAGGAATTTTATCCTGCGTCAAGTATATGTGCGCGTGTATGATAATACTTGCAAAAACATCGGCCGAGCCTTTTTCGCTTCCACTTGCGATTAAACTTTTATCTCGGCCCGAGACATAGTTTCGGATTCCTTTGGAATAATAATTATTGTTGTTATTACAAAATCAGACCCACTATGTGTAATATTTATGTTGGTAATAAAACGTGGTTTTTTTCGCTTACGTTGTCTTAAAAATTCGTGTGACTACGTACAAAAACTGCATCTTAGGAAGTCTCGTGAATTTTAATAATTTTAATTTTTGTAGTACCAATGATAAGTTCATTCTATAAATGATTATGCTTACAAGGTACTTACTCGTTGCAAACCACAGTGCACGTATAAATTAAAAAAAAAAAAAATACCCTAACTGTATTGTAACGTATCTACCAGCGTACAATTATGGGAGGACGTGTTTAAATTTGTCAAATAAATGCTACCTTTTAGTTTTTCTAAGGTAAAAATAAGAGTAGAAAAGCAAGTCCCTCCACATTTGTCGAGCTGATTGATCACCCGCTCGATAAACCCTTGAAAAGCACACTGATCGCACTTGAACGCCAGCAGCAGCTACAAAAGCCACTGTATACCTAAATGCTTTCAAGTGATCCTCACAAGAGGTCCTCGAACGTCGTACAATGCACTGGTACGTATATATGTGCATACAATGTCGTCCCAGCGCGGCGCATTTCACGAAAGAGAGAGCCTCGACAATCAAACCGTTGGGTGAAATCGTTCCCATACGAGCAAAGGCCCCGCCGTAAGGTCGAGGGTATATAATTACGAGGCGCACCGTTTAACGGGAACGCGGTTCGCACGATAGGGTCTTTTGAAAAATTTAGCACACGTAAGTATATTGAGGTATACAAGCGATGCACGCCCGTCCCGTTGCATTTTTGTATGAATATTAATCGCACGGGTTTGATCCCTCGGATATATCGAATCGAAATGCCTCTCGTTGCAAGATTTTTTTGATCATCGCGTATACGGCACGCGATCGATCTTTTCGAAGCGTTTAAATTTTTTTTTTATCGAGAGCCGCTTTTTTATTTTTACCCCGGAGCGTTTAATTATTTCGATCACTTTTGCGTCACGATAAGTACGCGTGCAGCGGTTGATGGCCACGTATCCATTTGTCATCGCTCGCAACTCGCGTCACGGAAAAAAGGGCCTGCAGGGTTTTCTGTTTCAATTATGCTTGATTCGACTTTTTAATCAATGAAGGTCAGTGGTCGTGTGGTCAATCGAACGAAAATCTTTTGGGATTATCTTTTTTTTTTTTTTTTTAATGTTTTCCTATTTCTTCGCAAACATCACCTGCGTACAAAAAAAAAATAATTGTGACACGTTGGAAAAAAAAATCACGATTTTTTAGTAAGTTTCTGTTAAAAAAATTTATTTCAGTATCAAATCTGCACTCCTATTTTTATCTGTAAAGTAAAATTTTTTTAAGTAAAATTAAAGTTTTTCAACGTAAAATTAAAAATATATTTATTAATTTATTTCTCAGATAAAATAAAAATCGAGATAAAAATACCACAGAAGCGATTATTGCTTTAGTCATATTTTCAATATATTATGCCGTGTATAAAAGAAATTAGTAAGAATAACAAAAAAAAAAAAAAAAATTGATTCGCCAGATAAAGTTTCTTAGTAAATTATTAATATAATTATTTTCAATTTCGTACAACTTACTCCTGATGCCTTACTGTGGAAAAACAACCGATGCTAACAAATGAAAAATATTAAAAGTAACGTTAACACTTTCGAAAGTGTTAGAAAAGACGAAGGAAGATTTTATAGTTCATGATCGAAAATTATTTGTCAAGCGCTAAAACCTTTCCATTCGTATTAAATTTAATTGCTGCTTTGTACAATTTAGTTTCTGTGAGATTTAAAATTTAAAATACGAAATCATTTAGCCTAAAAAATTTCGAAATAAACAGAAACAATACTGTATGTGTAGTTTTAAGGGGTGGTAACGCACCAACTATGCCATGGATTGTTTAAAAATTTTGTTAGCTCTACATCTATGTAATAAACTATTTTGAACCTCTTAAAAGTGGTTTACTTGTCACAAAAGTAAAAAAACTCCTTTCAAAGGTTTAAAATCAAGTCCATTGTACTCTTAACTCAGGCTTTTTTACAATAATTTATTGTAGTCTCCGACGCCTTACTCTTATGATAAGCTAAATATTTGGACGATATTGTTGACGAGATAAGGGGACGACCAATAATAAAAAATTGTGTTTCTAGCTACATACAGTAAACCTACTCCACATAAAAACTGTACTGCAGATTACGAATAAGGTCAAAGTTTCTGTTGGGGCACTTTTTTTTTTGCACGTCATTTTTAATTAATGTTTTTATGACCTTTTCTCGTAGGCCATTTTACAGTTGTACAGTTTCAACTGGTAATGGAGAACCAAAAGCTCCGGGAGTCATTTCCACTAACACAAATGTAATTAAACATTACAAAATCGTGTGCCTGATAAAGGCGCATATTTATCAAAGAGATAATTTTTTTTTAAAACGTGTAGGTGTGTTGGAGATCGACTAAGTCAGCAGCGTTGTACTCGTCACATTATACTCAACATGGTTTGGTCAAGTGCCGCCTCGACTAGATAGGGAGTTGTGCTGTTTAAAATATAATTTTGAGGTTGGAGTTTGAGGTCTGATATACACCCACAGGTAAGCTGTCGGAAAGTGAAAGGTAGATATACGTAAATTACTCTTTTCCCTTCATTCGATATTTTTTTAAGATTTAAAAACTGATTTGCTTAGAGATATAGTCGAGTATCAACTAATGGACGATATTTAACGAAAATTTTCGAGCGTTGCGTTGAAAATTTTTTTGTAAGTTATTATACCTAAAAATAAGTATCACGGACAAATTGCTCGATAATTTTTTTTTTTTATGTTAGTGGACGAGCGTAGGGTCAAGAATTTTTTGTAATTGCTCTGGTTAGCCACATACTACTGTTGGACGATTTTTTGAATTTTTTTATATTTTTTTTAAAGTACTGTATAAACATTTTAACCTTAAGAAATACGTACAAGTGATGAAAACTGTTGATCAAAAGATATGTTACGCGAAAATCGTGGGACATCGACGCCTCGGTCAAACGAAGCGCTTACTTACTATAAATATTTTCAAAATGGCGTGTTTTCTGACCGTAGCGTTGATACACTATACTGTTTAAGGGGGCTCCTACGACTACTGCTGAGGTCAAAGACAAACAAAAAATAAAGTTTTGTTTTTCAATAAACAAATGTGTCTGAAAATCATTATGATATTTTTAATAACGTATGAAGTGGGAAAAATGATATTTATGTGTGCAGTTTAACTTTGTACGAAAAATTAATTATTGTTTTGACCAGTCTAGTGCATATGAGGGTACACCACCAGACCAGACCACCTGTGTTGGTGTAGTATAGCGATGTAATATATAGGTATATGGTATATATATATATGTCGTGAACAAGTACGTCTGCTACCCACGTGACCTCCTGACCTCCCGGACACTATTTATTTATTTCCATCACAAATATCTCGCTAAAATGGTCCTTTATCCACAATTTTTAATACAGCATATTACAGAGGAAGACTTCATCTACAAAACGTATATATTCAGTCTGCTGGGACTTTTAATTTAGGTTTATTATAAACGAAAACAAATTGTTTTTCACGCTGCCCCATAGGAACACGTGCTAATAGTTACAACTTTGAGCTCGGATTTCTCAAAATTTTGACCCATTCGAAATATAATTTAGACCACCATTAAATTCAGTAGACTTTTATTTACAAGAAATAATATATCTCTGTTTGGGGACTTTCGCGAAGGAGCCCCCTTAAGGTGGCTCGAGCGCCTAGTGCCGTATCAAATGGGGAGACTAAAAATTAATCATTATTTTCTTTAAAATATGGTATAAAATTATCGTAGAGACTGTTGTAAGCCATATTCTACATTTTATCTGTTATTTTAGTGAGTTAATATAAAAAAAACAAAAAAGTGAAAATTACGTTAAAGCAATGATGTTTGTAATAAAACAACGTAAAAAAGTATTTCCGAAATATTTTGGCTACATCAAAGACAAATAAAAAATTATGGCTAGTCATACATAAATTGCAACATTTTTTTTTTACTACTAAAATGACAAAATACTTGAAAATTAATGTATTAACTGAACCCATTTTGGTTTTCCGACAAACCTTATTTCGTGTCAGTGGTAGTAGAACATTTTTAAAAATCCTGCCACAATTAAAAATGTTTTGGTTTAAATTAAATTTAATAACCGTAATAATTGAGAAAATAATGGGTAACAATTGTTAAATTACATAGGTCGAGGAGGATTTACGCAACGTACCAACTGCTCTCAATTTGCCAAAAAAATAATCCTTTAACGAAACGGCTCTTTGAAATTACCAATAACATGGGTAGCAGTGGCAACAAAGAGGAGTACAACGGCTGCAATGGTAACCGCAAAAACGAGGAAAAAGCTAGTGTAAAACCCAAGACTTATAAAAAATGCTCGATTTGTCGTAGAAACACGAGCTATCCGCCGAATACCAGGAGAAGTGTTGTTTGCACCAATTGCAGGGCAGCCAGAAATTGTGCGAGATGCCTCGAATTTTGCATCTACAATCTTTTGCAGAAGCCGCCCTTCAATCAGTTACTGAATGTTCTATAAATGCATGAATCTGTATAAATAAAGTTTCATACATTCAACCGCAAAAACATGACTGTCGAAGCAGGGGAAATTTTTTTTTTCAACACTTTTCCATTCTTTTAGCAGCATACTGAATAACATTTGAAACCGTTTATATGATAAAAATAACCATTCGTGAGAGTGAATTGAATGAGACAATATTTTAAAAAAACTCCCATTGGATTCGATTTAGACTTTTTGAGATTAGTGTGCACTGCATATACTTAAATTCAAATAAAAAAGTTTCGTTTAAAATAATGCAAATATTTATTTTTTGTAAAAGAGGACACGAATTGTCGTGAAATCGGTACCGCGTTCAAGGAGCAATAAATTTGTCACGAGTTGAAAAAAAAATTTTTTTTTTTACAAGCTCAATCTTTAGATTATCGTCGCTTTCTCGCGTGTGGATGTATGCAGGCCACGTTCATAATGTTCGCGAAAATGACTCGAATTAAGCGCGAGAAGTTCGAGAGAAAGAAAAAAAAAAAAGCCCCGTTTTATACTGCTTTAATGGCTCGTTTAGTGCGTCGTTACGGAGATACTCGATAAAACGGGATTAATAAACGTCCGTTCGTATGAAAACAATCCATTATTCATCAAAGCGAAAGGTATAGCGCGGATGCGCCATCCATTGAGTTAGCCTCGCAAGCGTGAATTTGACTTGGCTGAAAATTTCTCTTTTACAGGTATACATTTACATTGAAAAAAAAAAAAAAAAATTTCATCAATACAAATACACGTTAACAATGTTAAATTTGTTTGGTTTGTAATTATTTGTGTAATGTTAACGTTCATTTGGATTGACACAATTTTTTTTATCTCATGTCTGAAATCAATTAAACTGAAGAAAAAAGGGCGCCCAACTCGCGTGTAATGTAACATACTAAATATTATTGCACTCACAGCAGAGATTGTCCAATTGATTTGCAATCCGATTCATCACAACAATATGCGTAAACGATTTTTCCGTGTTTTGCGAAGGAAAAAAAAAAACAGAAACAGAAACAAACAGTTGCAGCCTTTCATAAGCAGCGTCGGTTAGAATTTTTGCTCTTCGAGCTGTAAATATAGCTGCACCGCGACGATCGATCGATTTATCGATAGCAGCCGGCGCGTGTACACGAAAGTCAATATACGTGTAATTCAGCCGTTTACAATGAATAAATTATCTCTGGACGCACAGGTGCGTGCGGACAAAAGAAATAAAAGAGACACAAGTGTGCACCCATGCGGCAACAAACGGAGCGCTGATGCAGACGCGATCGACACGCTCGATTAGACCGTGAATTACATATAGAGCTATAGACGTCCAGGATGTTGGACCGTACTATTATCCATGCACGCACGGGGTCGATGGTACCAGTCAATTATCGAAGTGAATTTATTCGAGGGTCTCTAGGGATGCCTCTTGAAGTAAAAAAATCGATGATACCGATCGATCGATCGATGCTCAATAAAATGCCCAATTAAATACTGTCTCTAGTAAATTAAGCGTTGCATCGAGTTGTGGAATTTCCGGAAATAACTTGAGCGCAGAAACACAATTGATGATTTACCACGGGTCGGTTTGATTTTCTTTCACGCGCCGTTAGGTACAAGTGTTACAAATTATTTTCTTTTCTTTTTTTTTTCCTTCGCACACGACTCGATGGCTTTTCATTAAAATTCAAACCCACGAGTTTCGATTTATCGAGTACGGGTGTTATTAATGCGGATCGCATTAGCTAGAAATAACATCATGATACGGTAAAGAAAAGCTCGATCTTGTTATTTATCGGTTTCCCATAATCATTAACACAAGTAGTAGTGACCTCATTGCAAAATGCACTCGGCGAACAAGACATCAATGCGTCAAACTCGCGAAGCGATACAAGTTCCAGGCGCGATTAAGATTATCCCGGCACGAGCCATTAAACGGTATGTTTATAGGACGTTTTCATTATCGCACCGATGCGAATGCAAAATCAGGCACGAAAGCATAAAAAAAAAAAATCACACTCGACCCCCTCGTCGTTGTGCACAATATAATTAGAAATACTTCCTCTGACGAGCGAAAAAAAAAAAAAATCGGTAATGGCTTATCGAGAAAACGCCATTATTGAACCCCACCTTCGCCGCGTACGCGCTTCATTATAATTTCGAAGCTTTCCGCGGGAGCAAGTCCGACGTCAAGGCCCCTATCGCGCCGCTCATCTAAATTAGCCGCTTTACCTCCGCGGCGCTTATAATCGAAGCCGATTTTTCACGCTCGCTCCTCCCCATATATTTCCCGAAACGCGTCTTCATCGACAGCCTCGACCCTGTTTTTTTCCTTCTCCCGCGAAAATGCAATTTCTCCCGAGACTTCATTAATTTTCAAGCAGGTATTTTCCAACGCGTGCAACCGGGTATGTTCAAGTACAAACTACCGAATAAAACCTTGTAACAGCAAGGGTCTGCAATGCACGTACCAGTGAGGAATTAATGACTTAATAAATGCGCTTTCAAACAGTGCACCCGCAGAGAGCAAACATCGATTTCAATGAAACGCCACGTATAGATCGGTTTGCGATCGGTAAGAGTAAACGTCGACAACCACAGCGAACGGAGGAAAAAAAAATAGAGGACTGCGTTACACGCGAGATCGGATCATCGGCGAAGGGGCAGATGAAGAAGAAAAAAATAAAAAAAAAATAACATCGAACGAGCGCGACATTCTTAGAGCGAGGTAAGTATGCAAGCGCCGAGTCGACGGCTTAATTGAATGTATTTCTTTTTCTCGCGTCCGCCGAGTATATATATACACACACAAAACGAAATCAATCTCTCTCTCTGGGTATACATATATACGGGATGTACGATCTCTTTTATACGCGCGTACACCACCTACTTAATACACGTTGTGTATATATTTCGCATTTGGTGCAAAAAGGAGGTCCACGAGAGGGAAACACGTTTGCGCCGATCGAAACTCGAGAACACGATTGCCTTCGATCGGATGATCTATACCGGCCTCTTCGTGCGCTGTTCGAGCAGCATTGCGGGATGGCAAAAAGAAAGGCGTCATTGTAACTTTAGTCCAATGCCTCTTAATGGAGTCCTTTGTCCGAGAGATTCTTCTGGCGCGATAGCGCGTGCATTTTTCTAACGGGGAGGGGATCTCGGGACGCTAAAGTGATCGATCTCAGCAGATTCGGAGATACCGTGCCCGCGGAGTAAACAGAGAGGCTATCGATTATATTTCTTTTTCTTCTGCATTTCTTGTTTATTTTGAGCTTTATTTCTGTTCTCGGTGATACAAGCGCTCTTAATACTACGTAATTATGCGTTTTGTTTCCTGTCGGCTTTCAAAGAGCTTGGCTACGCTTAACGTTAGAATATATATGTATGTATAACTGGTCTTATTTAAAAAATTTTTTTAAAAAATTTACAAAAGTCGATAAAAAATACCTAGATTTGTAATCACAGGGACACCTAGCTTCGGAAGGACGAGATATTGGCTTCTTCTCCTCCTGGAAGAATTATCCACACGCGCGCTGCATCCGCGCTGTAGACGAAAGGTAAGGTAGATAACGACTTGATCACCCGCTGCACTTTCGAAATTCTTCTTCTTTTTTTTTTTTTTTTTTTTTAAATTCTTATGAAATATAATCAAAACTTTGTAAAATCTGAAAGTAGCAAAACATACAGCCAAAGTGAATAACAATATTTTCCATCGTTTTCTCTTCTTCTCAAACTTTATAAATGTTTCAATGGAATTTTAATTTTTTTGTTTATAGTTGGACTCTAAAATATTTTCGAAGCCGTATGAAAATTATAAATGTGTGTACCTATTGTACGTGAAAAACATGGACGTTTCTAGTTTCTATTTCTGACGGTACTGACGGACTATTTCAATTAACATACAATTTGATTAATACAACGTCGCATCGTATGACTAAAACTGGCATTCGGTGGAACAAACTAATTCTTGCTTGGCAGAGGCATTATGCCGATTGCTTTGCCATCACCCTCGTTGTGGAGGGTGAGTCCTAGCTCTCGCAGAGCTACGCTGTCCACTGTTCCGATTTTCACCATCTTGGAGACGACTTCTTGGTTCTCGGAATTGTTTTCGAGGACATTTCTCGTGGCTAAGGTCGTCCACTGTATTATTACTAAGACATTTTTACGATGTAAGGAAATTCACTCAATATCAAGTGTATTTTTTTCTTTGCAAAGGATACATGGATTTCTCGCATCAAGATTGCAGCAATCGAGCAAGAGAGGAAGCCCATCTAATTCACGTACCTAAAAGAAATTTTTTTGTTTAAATTCTGAAACGGAATAAATTTACTTGGTCTGGCATTGAGTACTTACGAGATTTTGATTTTTTTCATGCTTATGCACTAGATTACCAATGACACGTATCACACCAGCTTTGAAGCCAAATGCGGGATGAGACTGAATTTTTTTGTGAAAATCGTTGTTGGAATCTTCAGTTTCATTACCATTTTTGTTAGCAGCTATAGCTAAATCGCTTAGTTTTTGCAATGGGGTGAAACAATTGTTTGTTTCTTTTCCCGCCATATGGACGGCTTTTAACAAATCTAAAAATTTGTATAACATACAAGTTAAGCTTTTTAGAACCAAAGAAAGTTATCGAGTTAAAAGTACTTACAAATACAGTTAATTAAAAGACTTTTATCCTCCTGAAGTCTTTTGCATTCCTCTAAATGCGAATTAGATGTCAATACTCCCAAAATGTCCAAAAGTATGGTGACCTCTGTAGGTTCCAAGTTCTTCACGTGAGTATCAACTGTTTTTAAAATTAAATCACTCTTTTTCTTGAAATTATCAGCCAAGAATTCAATAGTTTCAATTGGCATGACATAAGCACCATGGTTGCCTTCATTGTAAGCAACTGAACGTACTTCTTGGTGAATAATGTCAAGCAAATATAATCTGTCATCTATGCTTACTTCCTCATAAATATCTTTCAAATAATTCGGATCTCTGAGTAACAAAGTTATCGTGTCTAACGCCGCTTGAATATCTGATATGGTTGATTTTATCAGTTCAGTGGTCAATTTCTTTTTATCAATAGTTGGATAAAATTCTTGGAATAGCTGCTTCACCATGTTATGAACATAGGCACATGCTGCTCTGGCAATCGGAGCACGATCGTGACCAACGAGCTTACTAGAAA
Source organism: Copidosoma floridanum (assembly GCF_036245765.1). Classification (NCBI taxonomy): domain Eukaryota; kingdom Metazoa; phylum Arthropoda; class Insecta; order Hymenoptera; family Encyrtidae; genus Copidosoma; species Copidosoma floridanum. The sequence continues at coordinate 36,189,810 of NW_028321890.1, forward strand.
ATTATGTATTCATTTGTAAAGTAAGATTCACAATTTGAACAAGAAAAATTTCCTGGGTACACTTACATGATTGTATTCTTAAAATTCTGATCCTTGACGCAATCCAGTATAACATTGGCGTTTGAAGAAATAGAAATATCAAAGGCAAATGTAAAGTAATTGCACAAAAATTGAATGCTCAGTCTCAAGACCTCGGTTTGCTCCTCGTTCAATCTTTTGCCATCCGCAGCATACTCAGAAACAGTTTTAATGGACCACCTGACAACACCATCGTAGGGAAAATTAATGTGGTACGGATATAAACTTTCTTTGTTCCATTTTGAGACTTCTTGGGACAAATATTTGTAGATATTTTTATGAGCGACAGAGTCCTCGTTGTCATTTAGTGGATATTCTTTCTCTATGTACCCATTGACACAAGAATTGGCCAGACACTTGAGGAAGACATTTTTAAGTTTTTCGGGAAGATCTAAAGACTCATCTGTCAAGAGTTCGGCAACTTTGACCAGCTTGACAAAATCACTGAGCAACCTAGGGATGAAAAGTAGTAGAGTACACAGTCAACCACCTTGGTACCTACCAGGATTAACATTCTTTGGCACGCTTATTTATTCTTACCTCGGTATATCACTGCAAAAGTCTTTAGGTTTCAGTATTGTCAGCAAAGCATCCCAGTCTTTGTTCTCAGCAGATGCAATCAACCTCTCGGTGGACTCCATCTTTCACGTTGTGTTTACACGGCAACACTAATTCTAAGTACAAGAAATACAAACGAGCATGTGAGTAAAGTTTCAGGCATCATAAAATCCAAGTAAACACGTACTCACCGTAAACAAACAAAAAAAGTAACTCACAGGAAGCGAGTCGTCACCATCTCCCACGCATACCTCGTCTCCTAGGAACGAACTAACGTGGGAATATCAACCTTTTTCTTGAACAATTAACACGAAACAGATAGGTAGGTACGCAAGACTAAAGGTAAAGACTACCGGTGTTTCACCTCAACAAATCTCTTGACAATCTTTCGAGGGGGTAGTGCGCGTCGTGTCCTCGTCCTTGTGCGCAGACGCCATTTGCAGCCGGTCGAAATTTCCATCCCTCGTCGTCCTCCTCCTCCTCCACCTGATGTTTGTTTTTACACTCTCCTCTCGCCAGAGCGGCTTCGCGGCGCTGTCTTCGGTTTGCGTGACACTGCGCTTGCTTGCCCGACGACAGATTCCTTCCTTTGCTGTGTTGTTTTTTTTTTTCGGTGACCCAGTGCAACTTGTTTTTTTAGTTAAAATTTCTGAAAGGTAAGTTTTTTAGTTTTTTGAGGAGTGAAATAAGGCTCTAAGAGCCCTAGACATGACAGTATATATTTAGTTTCGTGAGAACTGTGGCAGTGGTTTTGCAGTGTCATTGTCGGCTAACCTCTACCTTGCTTTTGTTGGATTTGCGTTTGACATTTCAACGGACGATTTGACATTGATTTTCTTGTCCGTAATGATGATATACAAATTTATTTTACGTTTTATATGAATACTTTATGGAGTCTACAGTGTGTATTTAGGCCACTATGATTTAGATCAAAAATCCACTATAACCTTAAAATTTTGAATTTAAATTTTTGGAGTTATCAAAACTTTTTGATGTTTACCTTGATTTAACGTCATTTTCGCTTTGCAGATGTTCCTGACACGCTCCGAGTACGATCGTGGTGTGAACACCTTTTCACCGGAGGGCAGGCTCTTCCAAGTTGAGTATGCAATCGAAGCAATCAAACTCGGCTGGACCGCGATTGGCATTTGTACGTCCGAGGGAGTAGTCCTGGCAGTTGAAAAGCGCACGACGTCCTTCTTGATGGAGCCGAATATGGTGGAAAAAATTGTCGAGGTGGACAAGCACATTGGATGCGTATCGTCCGGTTTGATGGCAGATTCCAGAACAATGATCGACAGGGCAAGGGTAGAGTGTCAAAATCACTGGTTCACCTACGACGAAAAAATGTCGGTTGAATCTGCAGCACAGGCCGTTTCTAATCTGGCCATTCAGTTTGGGGATAGTGATGACGATGGTAGTGCAATGTCCAGGCCATTTGGTGTGGCACTTTTGTTTGCCGGTATTGATGAGAAAGGGCCCCAACTGTTTCACATGGATCCTTCGGGAACTTTCATTCAATTTGATGCCAAAGCTATTGGTTCTGGTAGTGAAGGAGCACAACAGTCACTCCAGGAAGTTTATCACAAGGTACTGCATTATGCTATTTAATTTAAAACTTGATGTATTAGCAAGTAATAACATACGTTATATTTGATTAATCAACTAAACACTTTTCTTGTAGTCAATGACACTAAAGGAAGCAACGAAAGCAGCGTTAAAAATATTAAAGCAAGTCATGGAGGAAAAACTTAATGAGAAAAATATTGATGTCATGACTATGACACCAGGAGCGTTGTTCCACATGTTTACAAAAGAAGAACTCCTAGAGGTAATTCAGGACATTGCCTAAGTATAGAAATATTTTTTTAAATATATTTGCACAATCAAGTCACCTACTCAAATGAACGTGCTCGGGGTGCAGCTGGTCAGTGCAGATGAATCATATTTGCCATTTGTTGGCAAAAAGTATCTTGGTTATACACAATTTTCTTACGTTTTACTTCAAAAAAACAGAATCGTGAAATAAAAATCATTGTAAGATTTCGTAAACAATCAACGATACGTTATTACCAGTTTTCTATCCCAGTTCAGTCAACATTCTATGTTTTTTTTACAATTGATTAATGTGAACCTCTCAGTTAATTCAAATTTTATTTAGTTCATTTTGCTCATTCATTTATTAACATTTCATTTTATGTGATTTGATACAGGTAATTGCCAATCTTCCAGAATCCAGAGATGAGTCCTTGAGAACACGATCCGACTCTTCACGTCCATCTGTCAAATCATTAATATCCGTCAAAAGCCAATGAACTCCTAGTATCCTTGAACGTCTTCCAAACAGTATTTGTATGTTTTCATCTAACTCTGAATTCCAATTAATTTATCTAACATTTCATTCATTATGTAGTTGTTTTCATTTGTAAACAGTAAATTACTCACAAGAGTAAAATATTTAGAAATAATTAAACTCTTTTTATAACTGATATAACATTTTTCAACTCGAAAATTGCATGTAAGTATAGAATACCTTCCATTTTTTTGGAACGAAAAATAGTAATACGTTCATTTTTTTCTCTAGTAATATGTAAAGAATATAAAGGGATCGCGTACAGCCTTCAAGTCGCACAATCCAAACTTGCAGCATATTAAGTGAGTTTTTTTATTAGTGGAGTTAATTTGAACTATTGAGTCAGTAAAGCGTAACTTTTAGCTCTAGGGGACAAACAAGTGTTTTGAAAATTGTCAATTGAAAAAAAAAAGAAAATCCAACTTGGGAAGTAACAAACGTTATTATATACATCTACCTTTTCCTGAAAATTGACAACTTCAGTTATTCGCACAGACAAAATTAGCCTGACTATGAAAAAGAGTCAAACGTAATTGCACCGAATATTCTTTATTCTTACAATCACCAAATAAGTGACTGGATCTACTAAAGATAAGTGCAATCAGTTTCGATAGTCATGAGTAGTCCTTTTAATTTAATTGTCCATTTCAGCCTAGCATATTTAAGCCCAAGAAATAACGAGACATCCAAAGCTTCGTTTAAATCCCTGCCACGAGCCTCGATCAATTCACGTCACTTGACCGATAACGCAAATAAATAAACGCCCGAGCGACTCGTACGATTTTCTCCTTTCTAAAACCAGAGCCCAACTTTCTTTCGAACAACCATCGGAGCGAGAGACAAAGGCTCTTGCTTTTATTTTTCCCAAAGTCGATGAAAAAAAATATCCCACCACGAGCGAGATCGAATCTCGAACGGAGTCAACCTCGCGAAACGTCCCATAGCTGTTGAGAGGAGGAAAAAAAACAAAACAAAAAACGCCAATGCGTCAGAGTGTAACACCGGTGTGGCAGCGCCCGGGCCCGTGGAAAAGCTGTATCCGAAATCAATAATTAATTTCGACGCTTCGCGCTCGCCCCCCCCCCTGCGATGCCGCGATAAAAGGTCACCGGCGCGCTTTTCGCTCTCGTGCACGCGTCGCCAGAGAGGGAGAGAGATTATTGGATATTACTCCATTTCCGAGCTTTCAAACCTGTCCTATACCATTCGGATGGGTTATATCCACCCCCTACCGAGGGAGGGTTGAATGGAGGAAGCTGGCGACCGGTGATTGGCGCTGGGCGGGGATGCGCGCTTAAAATAGATAAGCCCCCGCCCACCAACCCCCCCTCCCCATACCCCCCGAGGTCTAGCCGCGCGACTTGGGTGTACATCGCATAAGACTCGGAATTTCGCACCGCCATGCGCAAGGAGGGACGGTTGCTTCGCTTGTCCCGCAACGTATTTGTTTGATATACTGCTCGCGTATAAAATTATTGCTCGTTTTTTTTTTTTTTTTCATCATAAATCTTCACGGAAAGCGTATCGCTCTTTTTGAAAGTTTTTTTTGTTTTTGTTTTAATAATCATTAACAACTCTTATCCGCAAGGCTGTTTTTGTCATATCTGGGGTTTTTTCTTTGTCTTTGAAAAATTACTCGCCAACTTTGCACTTGTAATGTACACATGGATGGGCAATAATTTATCGAGTTTGAAGTTGGAGCCGACGCATCATATAACACGCAGAATCGTCACTTTGGTCGGTCGAACCCAGTAATTTGTCCTCCCGCGATTACACGAAAATAAACTTGTTTCTAATAACACGGTAAACACGCGCGTACTGAATTAGTTAAGCTCGGGCTGTACGTATATACACGTTTAAGTGTTTCCCGGGGGGGGGGGGGTAAAAATATATGGCACGAGCACACGCGCGATAATTGCTCGTGAATTTTACCATTTTTTACTTTGGAAAAACCAAGTGCACGTACAGTATATACAGACAAAGGTGAAAGCTATATATCGTGCAACATAATATCATTGTATCTGAATTTGCCTTTTTTCCCCTAAAAGTAATAGGGGAGGGGGGGTAACAGCAATCGACGAAATGAGATGAAGGATTTTTTTAATTGCAAAGTTATAAACACGATGCCAAGGTTGTAAAAAAAAAAGTGCGAAATTCAATTTTCGCAAACTGTGCATGTCCAACGGCTCTTACCGGCTTGCGGGGCTTACGTAAATACAAAATGCTCGAGCTTTCTATTGAGTAACCATACGTGTTTATCAGTTATTTCCTTTTCCTTTCCTCCTCCGCTCTCTCCCTATTTTTTTTTTTCCCTTATTTTATTAGGAAACGACTAATTAAGCCGCACAAAGTGTCGCCCGTCACCTTTTACTTTATTCGACCGTTGCGCAAACGATATCATAAATTATAACTCATCGGTGGGGGAGGGCTTGTCGCTATTTCTTGCGGCACCGTGAAAATTTTCAATTTCACCGCAGTGGATTGTGAAAAAAAAAAAACCATGAATAAAATAAAAATTCGCATGTATACACATCAATTTCAATGGAAATATAATTGAATCACAGAGTGGCTCAATCTGTAGACACGATTGTTGGGTGCTGCTTTTAATTGAGGCGTCGCGCGCCATCCTAGTGAACTCCTTGGCAAACTATTGCGATGAAAGTAAGGTTCCTGCAGCTCCTCTTGGAGTGTCAAGTGAAAAAGTTAAATTCAACGGCGAAGCAAAAGACGGAAGTGGAAGGGGGGGGGGGAAAGCCCGAACCGAAAGCCAAGAGATAAGAAGGGGGGAAAAAAGTGACAAAAAGTAAGAGTCCCATACCCCGTAAGTTGGTATTGGTGTGCGGGGCATGGAAAGCAAGGCGAAGCGTAAATGCCACACACGGATGCACGAGTGAGTGGTGGGCGTACCTATATAGAGCAGGAAGAAAAGGACTCTATCTCTCACTTCGTAATTAACTGGGATAGTCCCGTTTGAGTCCTGAGAATCCCCCAGAGTGGGAGGGGGTAGCAGAGGGATCTGACCTGCTGCTGATGGTTCGTATCAGACAGCCGACACTCGGCTGCTCTCTCTCTCTCTCTCTTTACGTTCGAGTTTCGCTTGCCAGCGATAATTGACTCTCGCTTTGATGCCGCTGCGGCTTCGCAGTTGCGCCTATAATACCCATCCCGCGCTGCTATCGCGCCGCGTCTTTGCGCCCCTTCCTTGTCTCCCCCTTTCTTTTTTTTTCTTTTTTTTTTTCTTTTTTTTCTCCACGCACTCGTGCACTTTGTGGGGTTGGTACTGTCCCTCCTTCCCCTTCTTTTCAATGCTCTACATTTTTGTACAAGACGGCCATTTCTGCTGTTAAAGATGAATCTTTACTCTACCTCACAGCATCCACGGTTTGGTAGCCTTAATTTTTTTGTTTTTTTGCATTTCATGATCGTTCACAGCTGGACCACTGCTGGTCGAAAATCATTTTAAAAATTGTTTCTACAATATCAACAGGCAAGTGGGTAATTCGAATTTCTCCATAGGTGCTGAGAAAATTTGCATTTGAAATATTTTTCTATGACTGACGAGCTTATTCCTACAACCGACTTTTTTCTTGCGGATCTTATTTCTTGAATTGGGGAAAAATATGCGACTTGATGTATACATTTTTTCTTCCATTAAGTATAAAAATGGATTAGCTATTTATATTTTTATCCGTAGCAAAATTACATCAGTTTCAATTTCACGAGACATTTTGCCCCAAAAAATCGCATATGTTTTTTTATCGCATTGAATTAGCGCATTACACTCCTTACACACTTCGTAAACTCCTTTATGTCTGTAATCCAATTAAATTTGTAACAAAAAAATTTTACTCATCAAGACAAACTGTATTAGATGGAAAAATTAAAAATGGTATATTTATTTTATCTAAACTGTTGATAATTGTTTTAATAAATTTAATCTTAATTCTCGTTTTTTGGTTTTTGATAATAAAGATATCTAACCACTTGAGTAGTAATTGATACATGCGAATCTTTTCTCAGGAGATATCCAGTTAATTAAAAAGTACTAACTTAACAATAGTGTTTTTTTATCTATATTCTGTCTAATAATTTTCTGACAAGAAAGCTTAATTTTTTGTATCGTACCATTATACTTTTAATGTAGTGTTTTAAAAGAAAATCGAAAAAAAACAAAATAATACAAATTGCAATGCGTCGATTTCATTTTTGTGGCCTATTAAATTGCAATATAAAGATGTATTACTTATATAAATATGATTCTAAAGTTACTAACAGAAAGGCTCATTGTCCACGCATAATTTTTCACGTCTTCTCTCCGATATGTTACCCGTAAAAGTTAACACGTCAACATGTCGGTACCCTACTTATAAAAAAAAGATGTGTCTTTGTTGCTCTTAACAAATCGTACCTTTCACTGCAAAGAAAATTTAAATTTCAGTAGCTAATAAGTATGGCCAATCAGTTGTTGACAGTCACTGACAGTGTCAACATAAATGTACGTGATAAGTGGACGTTTAATCAAATTCAATAATTTACATGTTTTAGTTTTAAGGTGGATATTTTTTTATTGTCAGTTGCGTCAGTTCCTTGTGATTTTTTTTTTGTTTTTTTTTGTTTTCAGAAAAAGTATGTATTCATAATTTGCATTGATTTCAGTTATATGCAGCACACTAGTCCAGCGAAACGCCGATCACAAGAAGTTACAAAGGGTACAATGTGACCAAGTCATTTCTTTTGATTTTCGTTTTGATTTTTCAGTCTCTCTAAACTTTATTATACTGTATCCTGTTGTAGGTAACGTGAATAAAACCAAAAGCAATTCTGATATTAAAGTAAGATTTTATTGGAAAGTGACAAACATATATTATTACAGTAATAATGATACCCAACAATCAACCAAACGTTGTAATCATAAAATCGCCATATCGTGATTATCCACTAATCAGAAAAATCGTAGTTAATGAAAATGTTTCAAAGTTTTTGATAACGAACTTCATGGGACGCATGGATTCCATAGTGAAGAACGTATTTTAAGGTTGAGAAGGCGTTGTAGTAGTTTTAGTAACGCGTTTAAGTCCTTGAAACATGTTGTTTGCTGTTTCTAAAGATTCAGCTTTTATCACACTATTTACTTCACCTGGGCTGAATTCATCATTGGAATTCTGCAGAAACAAAATTTTTTTATTAGAACGGCTTTTTTTCTTTACTGAATCAATAATACGTTTTATTTTTTTTCTTCTTTATTTTAGTGCGAAAAGTAAAACTGAACATTTCGTGTAAAAATCGTATACATTGCTTAGTAAGATACTACCATTTGGAATTGTTTTATAAGTAGTAACAATAAAGCTCTTTGGCGAAAAAAATTTTCAAACTTCAATTTAATTAAAAAAGAGTTAAAATTACCTTGACATTATTATTTTGAAGCATATCCCAAAATGCAGCTTCTGCTTTCTAATATAGTACATAATAAGAAATAATGATTACAGATTAAAAATATAGAATAGATTTTTTTCAAACAATTTTTTAATTAAATTTATTTACCCGATTCTCTTCGTAGTTCGGTGGGTAGCCCTGAAAATTGTACACTTAAGTAATAACGTCATTTTTTAAACACTAATTTAAAGTAAATTGGAAATACTTTTTTATAAAAATTACTTGGAAATAAAAATCTATTTTTATATTGTAAATTTACATACCCATACTGCAGCCACGTAAGTTACGATGAAAAGAATAGCGATTAGAGCCTTGTGAGCCATATTTTTGATACTGAGTATTGACGACTAAGAAGTAGAAAATGAAACTAACCTGAAATGCTGTACATCGTTGGGTTTATATACATCGAGTGTAATCTAATACTAATTGGTACTACACGATTATTTTAATCGCATACGCTATCCAAGCTGGGGTTTTTGAAATAAATTTTTTTGCAGTAAAGTTAAGAAAAGTGATACTTTTACTACATTTTTTTACTATGAAAATAGTAATTATAGTATCTCATGGCGCATATTGCCAGAACAAGCACTAGGTTCCTAGTTTGATGCACACCAGATGCAAATCCTATTTTCTCTATTCAGGAAAAGTAAGTGCTCATAGCTAAAAAAGCATTCAAATGTAAGAAAAAATAGCTTTCCACAGCCAATTTTTGAGAAAAGAACGTGAACAACATTTTTTACCGTACAAAATAATTCGTACCGGTTCTAGGCGATACTTTGGACAATAGCAAATGCTGTGAAACTAGCAAATGCTAGTTTAATTAACTTAAATTTTTTTTTCCTCGAGATAGTATTCTGCTGATTTTAGGTTCAGGATCTCAATTATTTACTGATTTTCTATAAAACCTCCTTTCGAAGCATTTTTTACCGCAACTTTTTGAACGCAACAGTCTTCAAAGCATCGATTACTTCGTGCTTGCGTGAATGCGCGTATGGGTACAACATATCATGAGAGATGTGTTTCAACTACTCTTTCTTATGTTCATTTAAAAAATAATAAATCAATTTTCTGTATATTGTAAACAATCTATAATTTACAACTCTTTTGGATGATCAAAGTTGTAAGATACGATGTCACTTGTTTATGGTAGGTGCGGGTAACTCTTAACGTGTAATCGACTAGCACTTGGATGTTTGAAATTTTTATTCCAATGTGTCATAAAGGTACATCTTATTTGTCCCATTCGTTTCCCACGACCTTACGCTGCATATTATTGACATCTCAGAAATTTAAAACCATTTTTCAAAATCTTTTGAATAAGTAACTGTTTTAAAATGATTCGAAAACACAAGAATAATCGTTTTAGACATTGAAAACTACATTTGTCTATAATTTTTTTTTTCCATTTTTGAAGAAAATTTCAATGTAGAAGATGAGTGCTTTGTGAATTTAAAGTTTTTTTTAATCGTAAAATGGATCTTCGACTTTAAAAACAGCTGCTCATTTGTGGCGGCTTGGGATTGGCTGCGGACGTCGCCGAGTCGTCGACAAAACCCATAGAGATATAAGGATCCTTATATCTCTATGATAATACCAAACGATACGGCATTAGAATTCGATCAAAAAGCATTTAAATAATATTGTACTCGGATATGAGAAAATAATGCCTTAGTTTATCTGCTTGACTTGTAAGTAAGATAAAAAAATCCATCCCTAAAATCTACTGTGACTTCGGTAATTTACGGATTTTGATAATTTTATAAATTTTGAGTAATTGTGTATGTAAATAGTGTTTTTTACATACTTTGGTATGACAAAAATTATTTTAAAAATACATATTTATCAACTTTGTTTGAATTAGATTTAGATTTGAAGCAAGAACTGTTGAGCCAATGTGTAAAATCACGCATGGTCCTTTTAAAAGGAGTTTAACGGTAAAAACTTATACTTAAACTTAAACTTCTGCTCACGGAACGGAATGTTTCTCAATTTCGTACCTAAAACAAATAAAACGCAATAAGCTATTTATCAATCGAATAGCTGAAATTAGTCAGCATTGCTTGGTATTGCATTTGTTAATCCTATAATTTTTTTTTCTCCACGCACTCGTGCACTTTGTGGGGTTGGTACTGTCCCTCCTCCCCCTTCTTTTCAATGCTCTACATTTTTGTACAAGACGGCCATTTCTGCTGTTAAAGATGAATCTTTACTCTACCTCACAGCATCCACGGTTTGGTAGCCTTAATTTTTTTGTTTCTTTGCATTTCATGTTCGTTCACAATGGACCACTGCTGGTCGAAAATCATTTTAAATATTGTTTTTACAATATCAACAGGCAGGTGGGTAAATCGAATTTCTCCATAGGTGCTGAGAAAATTTGCATATGAAATATTTTTCTATGACAGACGAGCTTATTCCTACAACCGACTTTTTTCTTGTGAATCTTATTTCTTAAATTGGGAAAAAATATGGGACTTGATGTATAAATTTTTTCTTTTATTAAGTTTAAAAATGGATTAGCTATTCATATTTTTATCCATAGCAAAATTACATCAGTTTCAATTTCACGAGACATTTTGCCCCAAAAAATCGCATATGTTTTTTTATCGCATTGAATTAGCGCATTACACTCCTTACACACTTCGTCAACTTCTTTATGTCTGTAATCCAATGAAATTTGTAACAAAAAAATTTTACTCATCAAGACAAACTGTATTAGATGAAAAAATTAAAAATGGTGTATTTATTTTATCTAAACTGTTGATAATTGTTTTAATAAATTTAATCTTGATTCTCGTTTTTTGGTTTTTGATAATAAAGATATCTAACCACTTGAGTAGTAATTGATACATGCGAATCTTTTCTCAGGAGATATCCAGTTAATTAAAAAGTACTAACTTAACAATAGTGTTTTTTTATCTATATTCTGTCTAATAATTTTCTGACAAGAAAGCTTAATTTTTTGTATCGTACCATTATACTTTTAATGTAGTGTTTTAAAAGAAAATCGAAAAAAAACAAAATAATACAAATTGCAGTGCGTCGATTTCATTTTTGTGGCCTATTCAATTGCAATACAAAGATTTATTACTTATATAAATATAATTCTAAAGTTACTAATAGAAAGGCTCATTGTCCACGCATAATTTTTCACGTCTTCTCTCCGATATGTTACCCGTAAAAGTTAACACGTCAACATGTAGGTACCCTACTTATAAAAAAAAGATATGTCTTTGTTACTCTTAACAAGTTGTACCTTTCACTGCGAAGAAAATTTAAATTTCAGTAGCTAATAAGTATCGCTAATCAGTTGTTGACAGTCACTGACAGTGTCAACATAAATGTACGTGATAAGTGGACGATTAATCAAATTCAATAATTGACATGTTTTAGTTCCAAGGTAGATGTTTTTTAATCGTCAGTTGCGTCAGTTTTGTGATTTTTTTTTGTTTTTTTTTTGTTTTCAGAAAAAGTATGTATTCATAATTAGCATTGATTTCAGTTTTATGCAGCACACTAGTCCAGCGAAACGCCGATCACAAAAAGTTACAAAGGGTACAATGTGACCAAGTCATTTCTTTTGATTTTCGTTTTGATTTTTCAGTCTCTCTAAACTTTATTATACTGTATCCTGTTGTAGGTAACGTGAATAAAACCAAAAGCAATTCTGATATTAAAGTAAGATTTTATTGGAAAGTGGCGAACAAATATTATTACATTAATAATGATACCCAACAATCAACCAAACGTTGTAATCATAAAATCGCCATATCGTGATTATCCACTAATCAGAAAAATCGTAGTTAATGAAAATGTTTCAAAGTTTTTTAATAACGAACTTCATGGGACGCATGGATTTCATAGTAAAGAACGTATTTTAAGGTTGAGAAGGCGTTGTAGTAGTTTTAGTAACGCGTTTAATTCCTTGCATGTTATCTAAATCAACACGTTCAACTACTATCAGAACATTTCCTTGACCGTAGCGGATTCCATCAATAAAATTCTGTAGAAACAAAATTTTTTTATTAAAACGGCTTTTTTTCTTTACTGAATCAATAATAAGTTTTATTTTTTTTCTTTTTTTTTTTAGGGTGAAAAGTAAAACTGAACATTTCGTGTGAAAATCGTATATATTGCTTAGTAACATACTATCATTTGGAATTTTTTATGAGAAGTAACAATAAAGCTCTTATGGAAGTAATTTTTAAATATATAGTACAAATATAACAAGAAATACTTGAAAAATGAAAAATAGAATTCTTTCAATCAATTTTTTAATTAAATTTATTTACCACATCATCTTCGTAGTCCATTGGGTAGCCCTGAAAATTGTACACTTGAGTAATAACGTCATTTTTTAAACACTACTGTAAAGTAAATTAGAAATATTTTTTTACAAAAATTAATTGGAAATAAAATTCTATTTTTATATTGTAAATTTACATACCCATACTGCAGCTACGTAAGTTGCGATGAAAAAAATAGCGATTAGAGCCTTGTGAGCCATATTTTTGATACTGATTATTGACGACTAAGAAGTAGAAAATGAAACTAACCTGAAATGCTGTACATCGTCGGGTTTATATACATTGAGTGTAATCTAATACTAATTGGTACTACACGATTATTTTAATCGCATACGCTATCCAAGCTGCGGTTTTTGAAATAAATTTTTTTTACAGTAAAGTTATCAAAGGCGATATTTTTTACATTATATTTTTGCCATGGAAATAGTAATTATAGTATCTCATGGCGCATATTGCCAGAACAAGCACTAGGTTCCTGGTTTGATGCGCACCAGATGCAAATCCTATTTTCTCTATTCAGGAAAAGTAAGCGCTCATAGCTAAAAAGCATTTGAAAGCAAGAAAAAATAGCTTTCCACAGCCAATTTATAAGAAAAGAACGTGAACAACATTTTTTACCGTACAAAATAATTCGTACCGGTTCTAGGCGATACTTTGGACAATAGCAAATGCTGTGAAACTAGCAAATGCTAGTTTAATTAACTTAAATTTTTTTTCCTCGAGATAGTATTCTGATGATTTTAGGTTCAGGATCTCAATTATTTACTGATTTTCTATGAAACCTCCTTTCGAAGCATTTTTTACCGCAACTTTTTGAACGCAACAGTCTTCAAAGCATCGATTACTTCGTGCTTGCGTGAATGCGCGTATGGGTACAACATATCATGAGAGATGTGTTTCAACTACTTTTTCTTATGTTCATTTAAAAAATAATAAATCAATTTTCTGTATATTGTAAACAATCTATAATTTACAACTCTTTTGGATGATCAAAGTTGTAAGATACGATGTCACTTGTTCATGGTAGGTGCGGGTAACTCTTAACGTGTAATCGACTAGCACTTGGATGTTTGAAATTTTTATTCCTATGTGTCATAAAGGTACATCTCATTTGTCCCATTTGTCTGCCACGACCTTACGCTGCATATTATTGACATCTCAGGAATTTAAAACCATTTTTCAAAATCTTTTGAATAAGTAACTGTTTTAAAATGATTTGAAAACACAAGAATAATCGTTTTAGACATTGAAAACTACATTTGTCTATAATTTTTTTTTTCCATTTTTGAAGAAAATTTCAATGTAAAGGATGAGTGCTTTGTGAATTTAAAGTTTTTTTTAATCGTAAAATGGATCTTCGACTTTAAAAACAGCTGCTCATTTGTGGCGGCTTGGGATTGGCTGCGGTCGTCGCCGAGTCGTCGATAATACCAAACGATACGGCATTAGAATTCGATCAAAAAGCATTTAAATAATATTGTAATCGGGTATGAAAAAATAATGCCTAAGTTTATCTGCTTGCCTTGTAAGTTAGATAAAAAAATCCATTCCTAGAATCTACTGTGACTTCGGTAATTTACGGATTTTGATAATGTTATAAATTTTAAGTAATTATGTATGTAAATAGTGTTTTTTACATACTTTGGTATGACAAAAATTATTTTAAAAATACATATTTATCAACTTTGTTTGAATTAGATTTAGATTTAAAGCAAAAACTGTTGAGCCAATGTGTAAAATCACGCATGGTCCTTTTAAAAGGAGTTTAACGGTAAAAACTTATACTTAAACTTAAACTTCTGCTCACGGAACGGAATGTTTCTCAATGTCGTACCTTAAACAAATGAAACGAAATGAGCTATTTTCAATTGAATAGCTGAAATTAGTCATTCCTGCTTGGTATTGCATTTGTTAATCCTATAATTTTTTTTTCTCCACGCACTCGTGCACTTTGTGGGGTTGGTACTGTCCCTCCTCCCCCTTCTTTTCAATGCTCTACATTTTTGTACAAGACGGCCATTTCTGCTGTTAAAGATGAATCTTTACTCTACCTCACAGCATCCACGGTTTGGTAGCCTTAATTTTTTTGTTTCTTTGCATTTCATGTTCGTTCACAATGGACCACTGCTGGTCGAAAATCATTTTAAATATTGTTTTTACAATATCAACAGGCAGGTGGGTAAATCGAATTTCTCCATAGGTGCTGAGAAAATTTGCATATGAAATATTTTTCTATGACAGACGAGCTTATTCCTACAACCGACTTTTTTCTTGTGAATCTTATTTCTTAAATTGGGAAAAAATATGGGACTTGATGTATAAATTTTTTCTTCCATTAAGTATAAAAATGGATCAGCTATTTATATTTTTATCTATAGCAAAATTACATCAGTTTCAATTTCACGAGACATTTTGCCCCAAAAAATCGCATATGTTTTTTTATCGCATTAAATTCGCGCATTACACTCCTTACACACTTCGTAAACTTCTTTATGTCTGTAATCCAATTAAATTTGTAACTAAAAAATTTAACTCATCAAGACAAACTGTATTAGATCAAAAAATTAAAAATGGTATATTTATTTTATATAAACTGTTGATAATTGTTTTAATAAATTTAATCTTAATTCTCGTTTTTTGGTTTTTGATAATAAAGATATCTAACCACTTGAGTAGTAATTGATACATGCGAATCTTTTCTCAGGAGATATCCAGTTAATTAAAAAGTACTAACTTAACAATAGTGTTTTTTTATCTATATTCTGTCTAATAATTTTCTGACAAGAAAGCTTAATTTTTTGTATCGTACCATTATACTTTTAATGTGATGTTTTAAAAGAAAATTAAAAAAAAAAAAATACAAATTGCAGTGCGTCGATTTCATTTTTGTGGCCTATTCAATTGCAATACAAAGATGTATTACTTATATAAATATAATTCTAAAGTTACTAATAGAAAGGCTCATTGTCCACGCATAATTTTTTACGTCTTCTCTCCGATATGTTACCCGTAAAAGTTAACACGTCAACATGTAGGTACCCTACTTATAAAAAAAAGATATGTCTTTGTTACTCTCAACAAATCGTACCTTTAACTGCGAAGAAAATTTAAATTTCAGTAGCTAATAAGTATGGCCAATCAGTTGTTGACAGTCACTGACAGTGTCAACATAAATGTACGTGATAAGTGGACGTTTAATTAAATTCAATAATTTACATGTTTTAGTTATAAGGTGGATGTTTTTTTATCGTCAGTTGCGTCAGTTCCTTGTGATTTTTTTCTGTTTTTTTTTTGTTTTCAGAAAAAGTATGTATTCATAATTAGCATTGATTTCAGTTATATGCAACACACTAGTCCAGCGAAACGCCGATCACAAAAAGTTACAAAGGGTACAATGTGACCAAGTCATTTCTTTTGATTTTCGTTTTGATTTTTCACTCTCTCTAAACTTTATTATACTGTATCCTGTTGTAGGTAACGTGAATAAAACCAAAAGCAATTCTGATATTAAAGTAAGATTTTATTGGAAAGTGACAAACATATATTATTACTGTAATAATGACACCCAACAATCAACCAAACGTTGTCATCATAAAATCGCTATATCGTGATTATCCACTAATCAGAAAAGTCATAGTTAATGAAAATGTTTCAAAGTTTTTGATAACAAACTTTATGGGACGCATGAATTCCATAGTAAAGAACGTATTTTAAGGTTGAGAAGGCGTTGTAGTAGTTTTAGTAACGCGTTTAAGTCCTTGCATGCTTTGTAATTTTAAACGTTCAAAGTCTATCAGATCATTTCCTCCACCGAAGCGGATTTCTCCACTGAAATTCTGTAGAAACAAAATTTTTTTATTAAAACGGCTTTTTGTCTTTACTGAATCAATAATACGTATTATTTTTTTTCTTCTTTTTTTTAGGGTGAAAAGTAAAACTGAACATTTCGTGTGAAAATCGTATATATTGCTTAGTAAGATACTATCATTTGGAATTTCTTATGAGTAGTAACAATAAAGCTCTTTTGCGAAAACAATTTTTTAATATATAGTACAAATATAATAAGAAATAGATGAAAAATAAAAAATAGAATTTTTTCAAACAATTTTGTAATAAAATTTATTTACCACATCATCTTCGTAGTTCATTGGGTAGCCCTGAAAATTGTACACTCAAGTAATAACTTTATTTTCTAAACACTACTTTAAAGTAAATTGGAAATATTTTTTTATAAAAATTACTTGGAAATAAAAATCTATTTTTATATTGTAAATTTACATACCCATACTGCAGCCACGTAAGTTACGATGAAAAGAATAGCGATTAGAGCCTTGTGAGCCATATTTTTGATACTGATTATTGACGACTAAGAAGTAGAAAATGAAACTAACCTGAAATGCTGTACATCGTCGGGTTTATATACATTGAGTGTAATCTAATACTAATTGGTACTACACGATAATTTTAATCGCATACACTATCTTAGCTGGGGTTTTTGAAATAAATTTTTTTGCAGTAAAGTTAAGAAAAGTGATACTTTTATTACATTTTTTTACTATGAAAATAGTAATTATAGTATCTCATGGCGCATATTGCCAGAACAAGCACTAGGTTCCTAGTTTGATGCACACCAGATGCAAATCCTATTTTCTCTATTCAGGAAAAGTAAGTGCTCATAGCTAAAAAAGCATTCAAATGTAAGAAAAAATAGCTTTCCACAGCCAATTTTTGAGAAAAGAACGTGAACAACATTTTTTACCGTACAAAATAATTCGTACCGGTTCTAGGCGATACTTTAGACAATAGCAAATGCTGTGAAACTAGCAAATGCTAGTCTAATTAACTTAAATTTTTTTTCCTCGAGATAGTATTCGTTTGATTCTAGGTTCAGGATCTCAATTGATCACTAATTTTCTATGAAACCTCTTTTCGAAGCATTTTTTACCGCAACTTTTCAAACGCAACAGTCTTCAAAGCATTGATTACTTCGTTCATTGATGCTTGCGTGAATGTGCGTATGGGTACAACATATCATGAGAGATGTGTTTCAACTACTCTTTCTTATGTTCATTTAAAAAATAATAAATCAATTTTCTGTATATTGTAAACAATCTATAATTTACAACTCTTTTGGATGATCAAAGTTGTAAGATACGATGTCACTTGTTTATGGTAGGTGCGGGTAACTCTTAACGTGTAATCGACTAGCACTTGGATGTTTGAAATTTTTATTCCAATGTGTCATAAAGGTACATCTTATTTGTCCCATTCGTTTCCCACGACCTTACGCTGCATATTATTGACATCTCAGAAATTTAAAACCATTTTTCAAAATCTTTTGAATAAGTAACTGTTTTAAAATGATTCGAAAACACAAGAATAATCGTTTTAGACATTGAAAACTACATTTGTCTATAATTTTTTTTTTCCATTTTTGAAGAAAATTTCAATGTAAAGGATGAGTGCTTTGTGAATTTAAAGTTTTTTTTATCGTAAAATGGATCTTCGACTTTAAAAACAGCTGCTCATTTGTGGCGGCTTGGGATTGGCTGCGGTCGTCGCCGAGTCGTCGATAATACCAAACGATACGGCATTAGAATTCGATCAAAAAGCATTTAAATAATATTGTAATCGGGTATGAAAAAATAATGCCTAAGTTTATCTGCTTGACTTGTAAGTTAGATAAAAAAATCCATCCCCAAAATCTACTGTGACTTCGGTAATTTACGGATTTTGATTATTTTATGAATTTTAAGTAATCATGTATGTAAATAGTGTTTTTTACATACTTTGGTATGACAAAAATTATTTTAAAAATACATGTTTATCAACTTTGTTTGAATTAGATTTAGATTTAAAGCAAAAACTGTTGAGCCAATGTGTAAAATCACGCATGGTCCTTTTAAAAGGAGTTTAACGGTAAAAACTTATACTTAAACTTAAACTTCTGCTCACGGAACGGAATGTTTCTCAATTTCGTACCTAAAACAAATGAAACGCAATAAGCTATTTATTAATCGAATAGTTGAAATTAGTCAGCATTGCTTGGTATTGCATTTGTTAATCCTATAATTTTTTTTTCTCCACGCACTCGTGCACTTTGTGGGGTTGGTACTGTCCCTCCTCCCCCTTCTTTTCAATGCTCTACATTTTTGTACAAGACGGCCATTTCTGCTGTTAAAGATGAATCTTTACTCTACCTCACAGCATCCACGGTTTGGTAGCCTTAATTTTTTTGTTTTTTTGCATTTCATGTTCGTTCACAGCTGGACCACTGCTGGTCGAAAATCATTTCAAAAATTGTTTTTACAATATCAACAGGCAAGTGGGTAATTCGAATTTCTCCATAGATGCTGATAAAATTTGCATATGAAATATTTTTCTATGACTGACGAGCTTATTCCTACAACCGACTTTTTTCTTGCGGATCTTATTTCTTGAATTGGGGAAAAATATGCGACTTGATGTATAAATTTTTTCTTTTATTGAGTATAAAAATGGATTAGCTATTCATATTTTTATCCATAGCAAAATTACATCAGTTTCAATTTCACGAGACATTATGCCCCAAAAAATCGCATGTTTTTTTATCGCATTGAATTAGCGCATTACACTCCTTACACACTTCGTAAACTTCTTTATGTCTGTAATCCAATTAAATATGTAACAAAAAAATTTTACTCATCAAGACAAACTGTATTAAATGGAAAAATTAGAAATGGTATATTTATTTTATCTAAACTGTTTATAATTGTTTTGATAAATTAAATCTTAATCATCGTTTTTTGGTTTTCGATAATAAAGATATCTAACCACTTGAGTAGTAATTGTCACGTGCGATATCATAGCTACACGTACATGCGCAACCCCTCTATTTGGGGCATACTACAGATGATAGTAGCAGGAGAGAGAAAAGCGATTAGCAGATAGGATACTAAAAGCAGCACTCTCTCTGGCTGGAACCGTCAAGGACGAAGGTCGTACACACGCGACGCGCTCTTCTCTCGTTTTTGCATAAATGAAGACTTTGATCCTAGTTCCTCGACTATTTACGTTGTGCGCACCCCAAGACCATAGAATCATACGCAACAGTAATTGATACATGCAAATCTTTTCTTAGGAAATATCCGGTTGATTAAAATGTACTAATCAATCGATAGTGTTTTTTTATCTATATTCTGTCTAATAATTTTCTGACAAAAAAGCTTAATTTTTTGTAAATCGTACCATTATACTTTTAATGTAGTGTTTTAAAAGAAAATTAAAAAAAAAAAAATACAAATTGCAGTGCGTCGATTTCATTTTTGTGGCCTATTAAATTGCAATATAAAGATGTATTACTTATATAAATATGATTCTAAAGTTACTAACAGAAAGGCTCATTGTCCACGCATAATTTTTCACGTCTTCTCTCCGATATGTTACCCGTAAAGGTTAACACGTCAACATGTCGGTACCCTAATTATAAAAAAAAGATATGTCTTTGTTGCTCTTAACAAATCGTACCTTTCACTACAAAGACAATTTGAATTTCAGTAGCTAATAAGTATGGCCAATCAGTTGTTGACAGTCACTGACAGTGTCAACATAAATGTACGTGATAAGTGGACGTTTAATCAAATTCAATAATTTACATGTTTTAGTTTTAAGGTGGATATTTTTTTATCGTCAGTTGCGTCAGTTCCTTGTGATTTTTTTTTTGTTTTTTTTTTTTGTTTTCAGAAAAAGTATGTATCATAATTTGCATTGATTTCAGTTATATGCAACACACTAGTCCAGCGAAACGCCGATCACAAAAAGTTACAAAGGGTACAATGTGACCAAGTCATTTCTTTTGATTTTCGTTTTGATTTTTCACTCTCTCTAAACTTTATTATACTGTATCCTGTTGTAGGTAACGTGAATAAAACCAAAAGCAATTCTGATATTAAAGTAAGATTTTATTGGAAAGTGACAAACATATATTATTACAGTAATAATGATACCCAACAATCAACCAAACGTTGTAATCATAAAATCGCCATATCGTGATGATCCACTAATCAGAAAAATCGTAGTTAATGAAAATGTTTTAAAGTTTTTAATAACGAACTTCATGGGACGCATGGATTCCATAGTGAAGAACGTATTTTAAGGTTGAGAAGGCGTTGTAGTAGTTTTAGTAACGCGTTTAAGTCCTTGATACATATTGTATTCTGTTTCTAAATATTTAGCTTCTATCACATTATTTTCTTGACCTGGGCTAGATTCATCACTGAAATTCTGCAGAAACAAAATTTTTTTATTAAAACGGCTTTTTTTCTTTACTGAATCAATAATACGTTTTATTTTTTTTCTTTTTTGTTTTAGTGCGAAAAGCAAAACTGAACATTTCGTGTAAAAATCGTATACATTGCTTAGTAACATACTACCATTTGGAATTGTTTTATGAGTAGTAACAATAAAGCTCTTTTGCGACAAAAAATTTTCAAACTTCAGTTTCATTGAAAAATAGTTATAATTACCTTGACATCATTATTGTAAAACAAATCCCGATATTCAGCTTCTGTCATCTGATATAGTACAAATATAATAAGAAATGATGATTACAGATAAAAAATATAGAATAGATTTTTTTCAAACAATTTTTTAATTAAATTTATTTACCACTCTATATTTGTAGTTCGGTGGGTAGCCCTGAAAATTGTACACTCAAGTAATAACGTCATTTTTTAAACACTACTTTAAAGTATATTGGAAATATTTTTTTATAAAAATTACTTGGAAATAAAAATCTATTTTTATATTGTAAATTTACATACCCATGCTGCAGCTACGTAAGTTGCGATGAAAAGAATAGCGATTAGAGCCTTGTGAGCCATATTTTTGATACTGATTATTGACGACTAAGAAGTAGAAAATGAAACTAACCTGAAATGCTGTACATCGTCGGGTTTATATACATCGAGTGTAATCTAATACTAATTGGTACTACACGATTATTTTAATCGCATACGCTATCCAAGCTGGGGTTTTTGAAATGAATTTTTTTGCAGTAAAGTTAAGAAAAGCGATATTTTTACTTTTTTTTTTTACTATAAAAATAGTAACTATAGTATCTCATGGCGCATATTGCCAGAACAAGCACTAGGTTCCTGGTTTGATGCGCACCAGATGCAAATCCTATTTTCTCTATTCAGGAAAAGTAAGCGCTCATAGTTAAAAAAGCATTCAAAAGTAAGAAAAAATAGCTTTCCACAGCCAATTTATAAGAAAAGAACGTGAACAACATTTTTTACCGTACAAAATAATTCGTACGGGTTCTAGGCGATACTTTGGACAATAGCAAATGCTGTGAAACTATAGCAAATGCTAGTTGAACTAACTTAAATTTTTTTTTTCTCGAGATATTATTCTTTTGATTTTAGGTTCAGGATCTCAATTATTCACTAATTTTCTATGAAACCTCTTTTCGAAGCATTTTTTACCGCAACTTTTTGAACGCAACAGTCTTCAAAGCATTGATTACTTCGTGCTTGCGTGAATGTGCGTATGGGTACAACATATCATGAGAGATGTGTTTCAACTACTCTTTTTTATGTTTATTTAAAAAATAATAAATCAATTTTCTGTATATTGTAAACAATCTATAATTTACAACTCTTTTGATGATCAAAGTTGTAAGATACGATGTCACTTGTTCATGGTAGGTGCGGGTAACTCTTAACGTGTAATCGACTAGCACTTGGATGTTTGAAATTTTTATTCCCATGTGTCATAAAGGTACATCTCATTTGTCCCATTTGTCTGCCACGACTTTACGCTGCATATTATTGACATCTCAGGAATTTCAAACCATTTTTCAAAATCTTTTGAATAAGTAACTGTTTTAAAATGATTCGAAAACACAAGAATAATCGTTTTAGACATTGAAAACTACATTTGTCTATAATTTTTTTTCTCCATTTTTGAAGAAAATTTGAATGTAGAAGATGAGTGCTTTGTGAATTTAAAGTTTTTTTTAATCGTAAAATGGATCTTCGACTTTAAAAACAGCTGCTCATTTGTGGCGGCTTGGGATTGGCTGCGGTCGTCGCCGAGTCGTCGAGAATACCAAACGATACGGCATTAGAATTCGATCAAAAAGCATTTAAATAATATTGTAATCGGGTATGAGAAAATAATGCCTAAGTTTATCTGCTTGACTTGTAAGTTAGATAAAAAAATCCATCCCTAAAATCTACTGTGACTTCGGTAATTTACGGATTTTGATAATTTTATAAATTTTGAGTAATTATGTATGCAAATAGTGTTTTTTACATACTTTGGTATGACAAAAATTATTTTAAAAATACATATTTATCATTTTTCTTTGAATTAGATTTAGATTTGAAGCAAAAACTGTTTAGCCAATGTGTAAAATTACGCATGGTCCTTTTAAAAGGAGATTAACGGTAACAACTTATAACTTTTTTACCAAAATGAAAAAATAAAGATTAGAAGTTATTATGAAATGCGAAGTATATCTGAAATTGATTAAAAAATTTTGTTAATTTTTTTAATGCAGTAATCGCTCACAAAGAAGTAGCTCTTGTCTTCTAATTGTTTTAATTCAATTATAAAATGTGTCAGTCTATAAAATCAGGAATATTAATTATTAATACAATTAGAACACTGAAGTAATAATTAAGCTCTTGTGTTTTATGATTTTAGACAAATAGGCTTGTACAAAAGTTTGCGATTTAGCAATAGTTAAAAAGAGATAATAACAGCGCATCATTCCAGAGCGGTATAAAATGAAAAGTTCTCCGTTGGCATAATTTTACAACTAAATGCCTTTTTGTTGAAATAATAAAAAATTTAATTACTACTGCCCGGCTTTTTGATAGTCTAAATGTACTTTTTTTATATTTTATATAAAAATTAGACTTTTTTCAATTTTTGGTGTATATAATTAAAATAGGTAGTTAAAATATGTACACTACATTTACTCCGTAAAATTTTGCTGTCAATAAGTTCTTGTCTCAAAATTCATAGAATGAAATTAAAAAGGAAATTCGGATTTCTTTGAATATTAAGACGTTGTGTCGCAAACCCGAAAAATTGACGAATAAATGTACTAATCAAACCTCTACAACAAAACAAACTACGACGCCAGAATCTTTATCTCTTATAGTTTTTCGATAAATTTCTTTTGTGCTTGCACCGCTCTTTTTCAAACGCATACGTCGTAAATCTAGTTGAAAGACAATTAAAATCGGATTTTGTATTATTTATAGGATTAACAAATGCAATACCAAGCAATGCTGACTAATTTCAACTATTCGATTGATAAATACCTTGGGTAAAATGTAAAAGACACTCCTGGGGCTCTTTAATTGCGTTTCATTTGTTTTAGGTACGCAATTGTAAAACATTTCATTCTGTGAGCACCTAAAAAGTTTCTCATGACGAAATACTTTTGAACACGCGAGCATACTTTGATTCAATTTTTTTTTTTTTTTTTCGACTCCATGCGCTTACAATAGTTATTATCCTCGGCTCTAAATAATTGTTTTCTCAGTTTTTTATTTTTTTTATTTATTTTTTTTTAACTTTATGCACTGTGTACTTCAATTGGCATACAGCCCATTAAAAGATACCAAATACCTACGCGTAAGTAGGCCAGCATTAAACTGGGGACATATAAACTTCACAACCAGCCCCCTTTTATAGAATAACAAAAGGCCAGTCCGTAAGGAGATTATATTCATATTTTCCTTGTTATTCGTTCTCAAGATATATATTATGCATATGCAGAAAGAGACATATTATAGAGTAAGATAGCCCCAGTTATTGAAGCCCACAATTTTACAGCCATTAGATTAGATTAGATTAATTCTTTATTCAAACCTTGTGGTATAACCACGTATGGTTCTCAAATAATTTACAAATAATTAATAGAGTAATAAGATACATAACAATTTATCAACATAATTAATAACAATGGAATAAGAATACAGTGAAGATGACTAAAGTTCGCAGAATACATATAATTAGAATTGACAAAATAATTAATAAAATTGGTAATAGTAATAATCGTATAATTTGGCAATAAATAAATTTAACGTAATTGATTGGACTTATTTTAACACTATTGTAGCTATTGTACTATTATTTAATTGGCGTCAAATTTGAGAATTATTCATACCATTAACGAGGGCCTTCAATTCATTATCAGATCGAATTGGGATCAATGCTGAATCTTTTGTTTTACGCATACAAACCGTTAAATTTTTCATTACAGGAAAATAGTAATTAATAGATTTGTGAACCTTAATAGCGTTACGCCATAGATTATAAATAGGCTGAGGGAGTAATGGTCGTAGATAAATCGCTGTATCACCTCCATTGCCGAAGAGAGTAGAAGATTTAGATTTTGAAAGTTTATTAGAATTTTCTAATATTTGATCTCGAATGTCCAGTGAGTTCATGCGAACTCATTAGTAGCAGTGGTAGCCACATATTTTTAAAAAGTGTCCAATATACGTGCATGTCTTGCGCAACAGGAGCGCATATATATCATATCCTCTCTCCGATACGCTAATTACATAGATTTGTGTGCATGAATACGTGTGTTAAACTCATTATGGTGCAAATATAGTTGTCTATACATAAGAACCAAGTCGCATCGGTTGTCTGTCTCACATCCTAGCTCTCCCCCCGTGGCCCACGGAAACCCCCATATTTCTGCAAGTATATGTATTGATGCGAGTATAAAAGTACCAGCGCAGTGATTACACCGATGTTGAGGGTTCATCGTCAAATGATTAATGATGATGGTGCAGTACACGCTCCCGCTTCTCCACCATAATAGCTTCACTTTTCTCTTTTCCAGGCGTTTCCTCGTTAATTTCGTACGAAATCACACCTCGGCTCGAACAGTATTTTTTGAAGATTTCAACATTCAAGTGTACGTGAGCTGTACCGAAAACATTTTTACCATAAACAGTATGTACTTCTGCCATACCGTGCCGAGGTTTATTTAGCGAAATCATATTGATTAACTATATCTGAAAAGACATTTTATTCGTCAAGTATGATTATCCCATAGTGTTCCTTTTATGTTTCGAACTCATATGTAGATATGTACTGAAAAAAAAAAAAAAAAAAAAAAAAAAACCAATTAGGTAGTAACGTACAGAAAGAGAGACTAGCATCGTTCAACTTGTATTGCGCTGCCAACAGTATCGATGTGCAGAAAAAAAAAAAAAAAAAAAACTCGAGTTACGATCAAACGCGGTCCTAATTTTCGAAACCTCTCGCACAAAAACACGAGGAATCGACCGATGGTCTAATATGTAATATATAATGTAGAAAAGCGGAAGCGCCGACGGTATGTAATTCTCTCTTCATGCCCGTATACGATATATGTCCATCATTTTTATACTCGTGTTCCTATTATATATACGTGCACGCGTGCGCGGGAGGAAGTTGATATATATGTCCAAACGCTCTCAACATATCCCTCCTCCACCTTATTTTCGCTCGCATCTGCGATTCACTCGCGGCTTATGTATAAGCATATGTATAAAAGACTCGTCGCTATATTTATGATTTTTTTCACTTTCACATCAAACTGCAGCAGCAACGCCTATATACATACATATGTACTTGTATAGCAGCTCCCGTTTACACGTGTATATATTATATGCTAAAGCACATACATTTGTGTCCGACCGGTTGCGTTATACACACGACGACGTAAGGACGCGTGTTTCCGATGTTTTATACATATATACTTGCGCGTCCAAAGTGATTAATACAACGCTGCGCTCGTTTGTTGAGGCAATTGGCGATATCGTAGGGAAGTTTGCCTCGCGCCTTCGTTAAGTTTTTCACGTATACACGTGGGAAAGCTCGTTTGCACACACATGGCGCGCAACAGCAGTTTCGAAATAACTTTATGGCGGAACGATTATACCCGTATACAGGAATACATGTGGTATAATATGAATAAAAACGAGCCCACATAGTTACGCAAGCGATCTGTCGCTTTTGCATGGGGCTGATGTACCTTTATGCCCAAACCCATCCATATATATATATATATTTTTTTTTTATAGTGGATGAGAGTGTACCTATATATATAGACAGCTTTGCCAAGAGGTAACTTGTTTGATTCCTAAAACGTTGAAACCTCGTTGTTTGGGTGATTAACTTTCCTGCGATTCACTTCGACTTTGAACGATGAAATTGCATACCGCGATCTGCAAAGCTATATATAGAGGTGTGGCTTTCCGTCGATATTATCCGCGTGTACATGGGGAGAGGACGATTATTTTCCCGAACAATCACAAGAGGACAAGGTGGGAACAATAATCCCTTACCGCGTATACTCATCGGGAGGTGATCGATCGACCGCAGAAAAAGAGATATGTATGTAGAGAGAGAGAGTCTCGTTCGGGATAGTTCTCTCGTGACGTATAAGCCGGAGCTCGGCAATAAATAATATATAAAAGGTGGAAGTGCAGCTAGAAACTCCCGCGTGGAGAAAGTCGTACTTTCTTATGTGCAACCTATACCACTCGCGGCCGAGAGTTTGTTCGTGGAGCGCACGTGCAAAACGCGTATACGTTTGCTCGCAAAGGCGATTTAATTGCCATCTCGTAACGATTAAATGGTTCGCGCGCGAAAGTGTATGCGTACATCGCGCCAAGCGCTATACACTTCCCGGAGCTTATACGTGTGTAAACGAAAAATCGGTATTTTTTGTACATCTCTAAGCCTTCCAAGGACGCGGGTGACAAAGTGACTTTGACGCCAAGCTCCGTATATATGTGCGTATACACGCCCAAACAAAAAAAAAAAAAAAAAAACAAAAAAAAGATCGCGAATAATTAATACGCCGATTCCGATCGCAATCGTACATAGATATAAAACACGCGGGAACTTTCATTCGATTGCGTGGTCGCTGCGTTTTATGATCCACGACACGCGAGCTCTGTTTTGCCGCGTTAATTAACGTCCATAACGAGAGTATAAGCATAAGTATATAACATATTATCGCTGCCAAACAGTTGCAACGAGGTATATATATATATACGCGTATGTACACCGAACGCGCCGATCTTATCAAAAGTTACTTTTACTTTGATACGTGATTTAGTTCGGGTGCGTGAGCTGTGGAAGCGGTTTTCACTTGGAAATTGATACGCGCTCGAGACCGCGTGTACGGGAGATAGATATGCCGGTTTGATATAGAAAAATAAAGGGGGATGTAGAGGAGGGAGGAGGACGGAGGTAGAGAAATCGTTGAAAAAAAAAAAAAAAATCCCAAGTCTGTAATGCAGTTAGTTTTCTTTTCTTTGTTTTTTTATTATTATTTTTTTTCATTTTGCGGTACAAAAAATTCGATGGCGCTCGCACGTTGCACTCGTGCGCGCGCTCACATTAGGTACTTGTGCATATACTCTGCTGTGACCTATCGTCACGCAGACTCTCAGCGCACGCAGCGTTTTTTTTTTTTTTGTTTGTTTTTCTCTTCTACAATCGTTTTGCTCTTTATTCTTTTTTATTTTTTTTTTTTTCTCAATGATAATTTTTAATCGCTCACTCGCGGGGTAAGGACTGTTTTGCCCGCGCATATAAATAGATACGCAGCAAATTTGGATTGAAAAGAGAAACAGTACAAAAATTTATCTAAAAAATGTTAGCAAGGTACAAAAAGTTTGATTTTCGTTCTCATCTCGGCTCTGATCACAAGGATTATTGGTAAAGTCCATCATGATGATGATGATGGTAATATCGTGTAATCAACGCAGGTGTAACAGCGTCGTCATGGGTATAATTGTTCATGCTCCTTCTATACATACACTGCAAAGTATATTTTGTTTTTGACTTGAAAAAAAACAAAGCTAGCTTCGGCTCTATAGTTTTCTTATGATCTATTTACACAGCGACGTCGCGCCCAATGTACACGCGCGCGCGCGTTCGGAGAAACGAGGAAAAAAGGGTGGTTGCCGCTCTTTATGCATCGGTCGATTATGCGCTCTCCACTCGCCTTTTCACTCTCAACACTGAGAGTTGAGACCATTAGTTTTTTTTTCTTTTGTATTTGAATTTTGTAAGTTGCCGTTTGATTTGATTTAACATTCGTTCGAAATTATTGATCTCAAAAGAATGATTTTATTGAAGTAAAAGTTGAACTTTTTTTAGATTGAGATGGATGTAATGGATAATGTATGCGCGACAAAATACCGGGTAAGTGAAATGGGGAAAGCTAAGCATATGTATATCAAGAGGAATGCGCGTGCGAAGTAAAGAAAAAGGCGGCGCCGTCGGTGTATATTTATGCTGTGTACCCCAACCTCTCTCTCTCGCACCTATATAGCTAATATACACAATTAATGTTATTGTTGTCGTTATGTTTTTTTTTTTTTTTTTTTTTTTTTTTTTTCATACACGGAAAAGACATGGAGAGACTGCAAAGTTCGTCTCGAGGGCCTTAATACAGAGTTATGATGGTTATATACCGTTGGACAGTCGGACGGATGTATCTAGTGGTGGTGTTCGTAGTGGCCGTAGCTGGGCTCGAAGCCGCCCTCCGTGTGGTGCTCGTGGTGGTGCTCGTGCTTGATGGGCACGTGGACTGGGTACGGCACCGCGTAGGGAACCTTGAGAGAAAAGACAAAATAAAATGGTCAAATTTTCCTCCGGTATCACTTTGAGACGCGACGGTGGCCATCAGTGCTTGAACCAATAAGAGTAATTGCATCATTTTTGTCATTCAAAAAAAACTTATTTAATTTATTGGATGATTATTGCTTGTTCTAAATTGAAATATCTGGTGGTTGACAGCTCTATGTAAACTTATAATTTGATACGTGGAGAAAATTTTGTGGAAGATGATTACTTGAAAGCGTTAATAAATCGAAATTGATTGGACCAACCCCTGCCATGAAATCGCACACGTTATATCAAAAGATATTTTTAAAAATTACCTCCTTTTCCACTGGAACTGGAACTTCCTTTTCTACGTAGTACGGCCTGTCAACGTAATGCTTCACTTCGACGGGGACCTAAGATTGAAGGTAGATTTTAAAAATTGGACATTAATGGGCGATACATGAGAAACTTGTCGAATAAAATTACATGTACGAGTTACTTCTGCTTTGGAACATAATTAAAATTTTATAAAAAAAGAATACAGATAGAAAAAAAGTAAGTTCTCCGATTTTTTTTTTTTTTTTTAATTCAGTCAATTTAAGTAGCCCCATGGAAGACGTTAAGACTAATTGCAGCGAAATTCAATGTTACCTTTTTCTCGACGACAACTTCCTTATGCTCGTAAACCGTGTATGGCTTCGGGACTGGTACCTACATAATTAACACACGAAATTTTTAATTCATCCTAATTGGGATACAGTTTATCAAAACCAATGGATACTATTATCATTCAAATAAATTTGTTAATCATATTTTTACATCAAAATAAATTTAAAATCATCACAAATAATATCTTTTTGGCTCGTTAATTAACTACATTTGAATTAAAAAAAAAATGTTTTAAACTTTTATACACCCTTACCCGTTAATTATTCAATAAAGAACGTACCTTGATTTCAACGGGGTATGGTTTTGGTACTTCAACGGTGTACTTCTTTTCAACAGGTACCTGATAAAATATTATTTATATGAAAAAAAAATTTGAGGTTCGAATATCTCTTCTAATAAGCATACGTCAGGGGCATAAATTTATTAATCCGTTGAAGTTAATGTGTCATTGAATTGACGGAGTCTTAACTGATTCAAAAGAATATATGAATTTTCTATAAATGTTTAAATTCAACTGAATATTCATTGTAAAACTAAATATTCTTGGACAAACAGTTTGGTTACATACGGTTAAAGAAAGTTTTTTAATTCGTCACTCAAATTTAAAATTATTTAGTAATCATTAAGAGGATTGTAAGATTTTACAAGGGCAGATCTATACACTAAAACGATTTTGGGACAAGTTAAACTAAACGTGAAATCGATCATACCTTGACTTCATACGGCACATGCTTTTCGACGGTGTAAGGCTGCAAAGTAACATTAATATTTATTACAGATAATAGTATTTGTAATGAAAAAAAAAAAAACTAAAATAATTGAATAATAGAAATACCTGTGGAACATGTTTAACGACGGGGTACGGCTTAGGGACCTATCAGACATCAAACATTAGGTTAAAATTTTAAAAATAGTCGTTCCAATAAATTAGATGAGTGCAATCTTCTTTCAGACATAGTTAACTAAACAAAAAATTTTTATACGTTTTTCGTCAACTTTTCATCGAAAATAAATTGGAATAAAATTAACAGTTTCTACGTCTAATAGAGACAGACACACCCCTAATAAATACAATATATGGTGACTAAAAATATTGTTTGAATATAACGTGATTGGTTGATTTACCGGGACTGGGTAGGGCACTGGTTTGTCAACTTTGACTTCGACCGGGACCTAAGATCGGGCACACGTGAACCATTGATTAAGTAAATATTATATACATATACATCCAAATATAGTATAGCTAATAAGTTCGTAGTCTTGACTTACGTGCTTGATCACGTCGTATGGTTGCGGAACTGGGACCTAGTATTCGAAACAATAAAATTTAATTTAATTATCTATTGGATAAGGTTTCAATAAACGATTGAAATATGATTTTTAAACAAACTCCTGTACTGTTTTTGATCTAAATTTTTAGTTATCAAGTCTTTATTCAGATTCAAAGATAAAGTGACTCGTAAGTCGGAATATGTTATTTCGTAAATCCACCACATCGATTGTGTACATTTTCCGATGAAGAAAAAATGGATATACTGCTTTAAAAGTGACTGGAAAATAAAAATAGTCTTGAATCTCAGAATAGCGTGTTTAATGTATAAAATAAAAAAACTTATATTCCTATGTGGACACAAAAATATGACCAGATATGTTTAATATCAAATTACTGGGCTCAGAATCGCGATGAGGATATTAACTATTTTTAATTTAATAATTTAATCCTGAAATAGATGAAGAGATTACACTAGAATAATTACAAAATTTAAAGAGCCTTACTTGCAGTAACAAATTTTAAAATGCTTTTACGATTATGTTTTTCAGTAAAAAATAAGATGTTCTAAATTGTTTTTTTTTTTTTTTTTTTTTTACTATCGTAAAATCTATTTAGTGTTATTTCCTTTGAGAATTTAATCAAATTCTTCAATAATATCGTACTTTAATAAAAAAAAAATTCAATCGAGGAGTTGAATTTTCAGTTTGAATGAGATCGAATAAGCAATTATATTTTAATCGTTGATTGCATAAATATTTATTTTAAAAAACTCTTGCCTTCACTTTCACTGGGTACGGCACGTGCTTTTCGACGGTGTAAGGCTGTGGAGTAATGATACCATGTAAAAAGGATTATAATGATGAAATAAAAAAAAAAAAAATTAAATTAAATCAAATGATATTATCAATACCTGCGGAACAGGTACTTTCACCTCGACCGGTCTAAAAAATATCATTCAATGATTCATTAATATTATTGAAAGTGGTTAGCGAGTTGGGTTTTACAACTGTTGATAAATAATACGTACATATGCTTGATGACCTCATAGGGCTTGGGGACAAGTACTTTTTCTACGTATCTATGGATATATAACAGTCATTTGTAAATTGAAATACGAACCAACCAATTAATTAGATGATCCAATCAATCTGAAATACTCACGGTTTGTCTACAGGGACTTTGACCTCGTACGGTATCTGAAATAAAAAATTGATCGTTTTTCACACGTTCCCGAAGAGGTTGACCAAAATTGTCGGAACATCATCACAAATTATCGTGTGAGAATGAAAAAAGGGAAATCGCAAAGAAGAGGGAGGAAATCATTAATAGGAAAGTATTGAAAAAGACTTCCGGGGCAAAAATTAATGAGATTTTGCATATAATTTTACGTAAATCAGGTTGTTAAAGTATGTGAGATGTGATGGATTTGTTATATACATGTTGTGAAAATGGATAGCAATAGGAATGTTCGTAAGGTCACGGTAGAACAGGCTCGTAGTGGAAATCCGTGGTAAATCGAAACGGAGATGGATAGACAAGGTCCATTAATTAATTAATTACAATTCGAAGATTATAACTGTTATAAGGAATTTGCAAGTGGAAGGTTACATTTGGATTTAGGTCATGTATTACTTGTAACCAAGTCCTTCAAAAACTAGTTTTTACTTTTCATGGGCTGTTACATTAAACTCCAAACATTACAATTACTTGTTATTATGTTCTCTAACTAACGTAAGTGTTCGTTAACTGTAATTGTAATCATTAAAATTATTGACATCACTTGTAATTACATCACTTACACGTACGCGAGTTAAAAACATTTTTTGTTTGTGCTTAATTGTTTCAAACTACAGTTTATGTCCATCACTAAATACGTAGCGCGAACAAACTATATTTACGTAACTTTAACCTCAAATAAAAAATTATTGATGGGTAAGGTAAGTCAAGCACTGATTTTCCTAACGTAACGAATAAATTTTTGGGCTGTTATTTGTTCATTAAAAAAAAAAAAAAAAAATTTTCGGCTCCACAATTTTTTAAGACACCAGTGTTAACATATTTTTAGCTGAATTGCAATTTTTGTTGAGTAACTAAAAATATTCTACTGTTTGTATTTTTTCATTCGAAATTATCAAAATAGATGTTGATCTTGTAAGAAAGGACCATTTTTAACAAGTTTTGTCGGGCATATAGCGAATAACGCAGAATGAGACCGTGACTGCCCATTTAATAATTAAACTTTAAAATCCCATTCGTGTTTAAATAAATTGACGCTTCGATACTGGATAATGCCGTAAAGTTTTTTAAGATATTTTTTTCAAAAAATTTAAAAAACATTTTTTTTTATTTCCTCTTAAAATCTCTCGTTTCAACACAACATATAGATTTAGGTTGCATTTGGATTTTGGTATTTCTCAATTACTAGGCAGTCTTTTTGGAAAATGTCTAAGGGTATCTCTTTTTGTAGAAATTCTAGTACGAATAAACAAAGTTTTGTACTCACTTTTTTCTCGACGACGTACGGTTGTGGCACATGTACTGGTACTTTGACGTAAACTTTCACGGGATAGGGGACGTGCTTTTCAACCTAGACATAATATTTTAAATAAAAAGGTTTTCAAAATGAAGCGGTTAAAACGATGACATGACCGAGTTCCAAGATAGTGATGAAATTTACCCTTTTTTTTATGTATAACCATGAAAATCAATTTCTTTGAGATTCAAAATTTTCGATAGGTACATAAAAAAATTTCAGATTAATTTTCGCTTGTTGAATAGAAGCACTGTATAATTTGTCATAAAAAAATTTTTTATTCGTTGATTTCAGTGCAATGAACATAAATTAGATTTTGCACTAATTTTTAAAAATATCAAATTTCACGATAATGTTACGTTGTCAAGTTTGAAAACTTCGGAAGCGGAAAGCCATAATACGCAATATGAAGTTAGCGCCCGTAAAACGATTTTTTATGGGTAAAAAACAATTTATTAACTATTTTAAGTTATTTCTGCGATCTAGAGTGTTCAATCGAGTTTTTCGGTGAAAATGAAAAGTTATTTTTCTCCCGATCACTAAAATATCCCCAATTTAAATCGCGTAAATGAATGAAATGAAGAACAAAAAAATAGGTGATTAATGCACGATTAAACTTTTTGCTCTCATAAAAATTTGAACGCATAGAGAGAGAGAGAAAAAAAAAAAAAAGATTCACACTGGGCTTTTCGATGAAACCAGCGTAGATAGTATTTCGTGATAAAAAGCCAATTTTGTCACCGATTTAGAAACCCCGGGTCTGGTAATCGTTCAAAATCAATGAAACGGGATCCGCGAACGCGAAGGGGTTGGGGTCTACTTGCCGTGTAAGGCTGGGGCACCGGTACTTTGACTTCGACGGGAACGTGCTTGATGACATCGTAGGGTACGTGTTTGATGTGCTCGACCGGCACGGGCACTTTCTTGATCACCTCGACCGTCTTGATGTGCTCATGGTGCTCGTGGTGGTGGTGCCCGTAGTCCCCGTAATGAATACCCCGCTTCTCCGTCTTTTTCTCGGCTCCCGACTCCTCGCAACTCCCCAACGCCACTAGCGCCCCCAGGAGCAAACAAATCTGAAAGCAAAAGTCGCTCGGTTAATCACCCCTTTCGTCCAACACTCGTCTCAGCTCCTCATATCGTGACCAATTTTGTTTTTTTTTTTTTCACGCAATG
The DNA here is from genome assembly GCF_036245765.1 of Copidosoma floridanum. Classification (NCBI taxonomy): domain Eukaryota; kingdom Metazoa; phylum Arthropoda; class Insecta; order Hymenoptera; family Encyrtidae; genus Copidosoma; species Copidosoma floridanum. The sequence goes on from NW_028321890.1 coordinate 36,224,816, forward strand.
TCCACTGATAAACATATCCGGGGTTCACAAGACTCGGGTCATGGGCCATTCGTTCACTTTGTCGCACAAGCAAAAAAGCGCTCGCGGTGCACTGAAGTAACCCCCACCCAATAAATACCCAACAAACGCAGACAGGGACCAATAATAACGCGACACAGAGCAAAAAAGCACACTTACCTCAAACTTCATAACAACGGTATACGTATACGATATGTATATAGAGGAAATGTGATAACGCGCGCGGGCTCAGTGACGTGGCCTATGGAGAACCACTTGACTGCCGGAGTTTTCCCGCGGCGAGGTTTATATACCACCGCGAGGCGCCGCGTGCACGACAGCCAGGCCCAAACACTTTCCCTCACTCTCGTGGCCGCTCAACTCTCCGCGAGCGCAAGTGCATTGTGTGCATGTATAATAAATATATATACCCACATGCATGTAACGCAGCCGAGCGAGGTAAGAGAGCGGGACGTCGCGGTGGAGGCTCTCTTATGTTGTGTTCGCTAGATCCACCCGGGACTAATGTACAGTCACGCGGGGGGTTTATATCAGCTGTTTTGACACTTTTTGCCACCCATACGTGTCCGCCTCGTTTTTTCTCCCTCCGCGAGATACAGCGATTCTGTGTAGAGCAAATACGTAGAGAGAGAGAGAGAAGTACAGGCATCGAGATCGTGCTCAGGGGGGGTATATATGTATAATATACTCTTCTGCGAGAGCGGCTCGAAAATTGTTATAAGGGGAGTCTATTGCGCGATCGGTTGGCAAAGGAGCTAGATGGAGAGACATTGTCGCGTTTTGTAAGAGGTTGCGCAACGTTTCGGAGGGTTACATGTATATATCTATGTGATGCACTATAACTCTTTCTCTCCCCTGTAACTGCACAGTGCTCCTCTTTTTTTGTTTTTTTTTTTTTTGTTTTTTCTCTCTCTTTCGTGCCGACTCCCCGCGACGACGTTATACTTTTCGATTGCACAGTTTCGTCCTCGGCGCCATAGAAAGGGAGTCTAAAAGTATATACCTGCCGCTTGCGCGGCCGAAGGAGCATCGGTTTCTTTGTGCGCTCGTGTCTTATTGCTTAATTGAGCAAAATCCTTCGTTGTTGGCTTTTTGTCGTCGTCCCGTGTCGAGCCTCTCCTGTGTGGGAATCATGGAGCACCATGTGTCCTTTTTTTTTTTTTTCAGGTGTGGTACATACACGAAACGATGGATGCACTCTGAAAATGTAATAATTTGATGAAAGTATAACCAATTGAAGAATTTACACTCGATGAAGAAAAATAAGGGGATTTTCATTACCCTTTACGTAATTGTTGAAGCCGCGTGGGTACCATAGGACTAAAAGTTGTGTAAACTTTTGTGTGCTCTTTGAAAAAAAAACAACAATTCAGGGCGTTATATCGCTCACGTTGTTTTTGTTGAGTGATTACGAAAGTTCCGTAAAAATCATCGCAGCGGTGTAAAACAAGGAAAGTGAGTTTATTGCAGTCTCGCTCATTGGATGGCAAAAAGAAAATTTAATTAAATTAAACCCACAGATTTATACATTAACGAGCGTCAAAAACATACAAACGGAAGTTTAATACTTAACGACTCATTATCTTGATCAAGAACAATGACTCCGGTTGAATATACATACATACATTCATATTTGATTTCTTTACATCACTGTATAATTCCAAGTATACACTTTCAAGGTTCATCATTATTGTTCATCAGCGGAATCGTTCGATTCGGCGATATATTTGAAGTGAAAAAACTCTTTGGCCCAGAGACGCGAGTGAGCTTCATCTTCTTCCATCAAATGAATATTTGTAATTTCCTCTGATTATTCGCCAAAATCAGCACCAAAATCTGTAACTCACCATTGGCTTTGGCTCAAAAAAAAGGGGGGGGGGGGAAAGGCAAAAAAACAAAAGGATCTGCATGCAATAATACACATGCTCTTGGTATAAACAAGATCGATCTATCGTCATAATATATATAGGTGTTGCACGTCGGAGGGAAAGTAAAAGTTTCCGGCTGCGCATGGCGGGTAAATATAGCGACCGGATAAAAGGAGTGGCGTAAGTATAATATATATATATATTCTATATTCTGCTCGGACAGTAAATGTATAAGGTAAAGTTGGAGCGGGCCAGGTGAAACGAGGGGCCGCGAAGCTATAACCAGGAAAAACGACGCGCGGAAATCGCAAGCGCCTCCCGCCGCGGATTATGAGCCTCGCATTTATGAAGGATAGGTAGGATGTGTGTGTGTGTTTTGGCAAAGCGTGTAATCTAGAAAACCAGCATCGGTTATGAAATGCTGCTGCCGTCGACTCTATGTAGGTATAGAGGATGCTTGGATTTGCCTGTCGCGTGTATACGTGGGGAGGAAATTCTGATTAGCCTCTGACAAAATTGCCGGTCTTCGGTGCACACGCTTATTTTCTTACGCAAAGCCACGCATGGCTCGTCGGTATGGGCGCGCTGTCCCCAACGTATGTAGGTCTTGGTACATGTTTTATCCATAACTCGAGAGATTACGTTTTTTTTTATATATAGTTGTGTGGATGTTTTTTTCCATCAAGACACGTGCGTGTAGGTATATAATTGCAATGCACCCGCGTTACGAAACCCTATGTTATTTTACAAACAAATACAAATACACGAGCGTGTATATACTTACAGGACGCCTTTGTTTTTCTCTTCGTTACAGCCAGAGCGTCCTTAATTTACAATCGTAGCGCGATTGTATGCGCGAGCACAATTACTTTCGCATTTAATTGCGATTGTTTGTGTAAAAGTTTCAAATTTCCTCGGTTACTTTTTTCTTTTTTTTTCTTTTTACTTTACAACAGCTGGAGAGTACCTATATAGGAGGTAATTGGTAATAACAAACTCCACTTGTCCCGTTGTTATTTGTTTTCGACAATGAAACGTGAAGAAACAAAGGCCAATCGGTATTTTATCGATTTGTTTCTTTTTAAAGGTATGTATCAAACGAGTTATTTTTTGTTGTCCTCCTCCCCTCCCTCATTACCAACTGCTTTGCGTTTCATAAGTCTTTGGGAAACACGATCAGTTTTCTATATATGTACATCGCGTTGAAAATACGTGGCATTGCCGCCCCTACGCGGGTGCATGTAAATAGTCCTCAGTCGTACATTTATACAAGCAACGCGGAGCTAAAATTAGCCATCGTTGCGTTGAAAGGACACCCATGCATCGGCCGTACGGTCAGCGATCTCATGGATAGCAAAAAAGATCAGGGCTCGGGAGTGAGACATAAATCACGCGTTGTACTTAATTATACGATTTTCTCGTGTGTAAGCATACCGAGGCGTTATTTGTCCCGTGTATCCGGTCATCCGGCAAATTTGTGCAAACCTAACGCGCAAAGAGGCATGGGAAGGGGTGTGCTCACGCGAGAATCACGTATATAGTTTGGGTTAAACGAAAAGGGGGTCGCGTGGGAGGGGCTCTATAGCGTGTGCAGTCGCATGCTGGAAAACCGTTTCGATATGCCACGACCTTTCCAGATGGATCGCTCTGGTGCTCCCCCTCGTCCGCGTTTTTTCTCTTTTTTTTTTTTTTTTTTTTTTTTCTTCCGTGCATCGATTCACCGTGTACACGCTTACTCGAGATTCTCGCACATACATATATATGCGTGACTCTTTACGCGCGATATGTATCTGTGACCCCGGCGTTTCCATATTTACGGCTCTTTGATAAGATATACATACGTTCCCTCTCCACGTGCAGCTGTGCAATTGCACGCTGATTGGCTGTTGGGAAGCGTTGCCGAGATTGTGTGCGCGCGGGAGTGTTTGCTCGATCGATTTATACATACATAGTATATAATTATATTATACTCGCATGCCTGCGAGGTTGTGTGTATTTTTATCATCGGTATACTTGATACTCTTTTTTTTTTCTTTTTTTTTTTTTTTCTCATTGAGACGGAATGCCCACGATTTACATTTGCTTAGGCTGGGTGCAGTTGTGCTTAAAAAAGCTTTTGTATATATAATATTCACGATTTGCTCGGATATTACAGTCACCTGACTGCACATAAAAAGATTCGACTGTATATATACAGGGTTTTTCTCCGAGAAAAATAATAATAATCACGAGAGAGTTATTGGTCCGCCGATTCCGTGGCCATCATGTGCAACCTTAGTATTTAGATGTGCATGATTGACATGGCCAACTTTCGTTACCAGCGCGTGGGTTTTTATTATTTTGTCCCGAATCGCGGCTAAATACAATTGAATCGCATGCCCAGATCATCGTTGTGTCGTGCATCAAGGGGAACTTTTTGCAAACTTTCGACCAAAGTATACCTATACACTTCGAGGAGGAGGAAAATTATGAAATGCGCAGTAAATAGGTACATAAAGATAGAAAGGGAGTCTTTCTGCGCTGCGCCGTTGCCGCATCGTCAAAATCTGATATATGGTGTTACGGAGGCCACAATTATATAGGAGCCCCTCTTTTTTTTTTTTTTGCAACGTATATATACACGCCAGGGGATATAATATATCTCCTGCACACTTGGGTACAGCTTGGATTGTAACATGTACTTTTGCGTTTTCTCATCTGCACATCGGTGCCGTATACACAATGCACGCAACGTCTCTCCAACAAGTAAACGTTAAGGTGGGGGGAGGCGCTGAGAAAATTTTTAGCTCGATTCATTCACACGAGAGGGAAAACAAAAAGAAAAAGAAAAAAAAACTACGCTGGCGTAAGTACTTTCACTCGTCCGAGCTAATGAAATTGAAACGCGAAGGAGATTTTGTTTGATTTTTCATATTATATACTTTCGCGTATGTGTACAACTGAACGTCAGCTGCGCGAAAAGGGAGTCAAGTATAGGTATATATGCACACGTTGTGGGAAAAATAATATATACTGCACCCGTGTGTTTGTGCGCGAGACGAGGGAAAAACAACCCGAGATCTGGAGAAATCTGTCGTGGAACAATAACCGCACCAGAGTGCAGTTTAAGGATCGTGCTTTTCACACGGGCGCACTTGCAAAAATATGTGACCTTCGCTCTCCGATGCCTATCACTTCTCTGGCCGCTATACGGAATAGAAAAGAAAAAAAAAAAGGTATCCATTGTTTACTCGCGCGTTAAGCAACAACAATAGTCTACATGGCACGTCAAACTATATACGCGCCATCCTCCATGTATACATATACCATGTCCCTCGTTTTTTTGTCCTTCCGCGAAGGATCGATTAACTTTTTCCCCGCGATTGAAGCCACTGCGGCGCTGCATCAGAGACAATGAACCTCAGGCCAAAAGGATATACGTATATATATATATGTGTATAGGGAGAGATGAAGGGCGTGTGTCCCTAATGCTCTCGTGGTCGCGCGTGCACCTGCGAAAGTGGGAGGAGACGATTTTCGGACGTTAGTTTAGGTGAAAAAAAAAAAAAAGAGACACGGCCGAAAGAGAAGGAAAAAAAAAAAAAAAAAAAGGGAGACTGTTGTCGCACCTGCGGGAGAGATGAGCCAAAGGGACGAGGGAGGACTAATGCTGATTGCGCTTCAACCGATGCGCCGACTCTCTCCTCCTCTCTTTTTCATTCGACTCGAGGGTATATACACGTATAAGTTTACGTGTACGCACAAGTGTACAGTCGTTTAAGCCAAAAAGTTGGTAATGTAGGTATAAAGAGTTTCGCGCGACTTTTCCTTCCGCGCGCGGATATGCTTGTGCGTGTATATATATATACGAGGGCTCTTTGACGTTTTGGGGAACTTCTTTGCCTGTCGCAGGAAACGAATTGACTTTTCAACGGTGCACGCGAAAGTCGTGATACATGTCGCGTAGCGTGTTCCTTACACTATTATGATAGGTATATATACCATAACGCATACATACGCCGTTCTCGTTGTTCTTGGTTTCCTTATTATTGTATGGGTGGGTACGCTGACACGATTCCCATCAAAAAAGGGGGAAGAGAGAGAGAGAGAGAGATTTAATCGGTGGTGCGACTGTGATGTTTTTCCTATATGCAACGTCGCGAGTTTTGATACAACGCGTGAAATGGTTTTTCGCGGTGAAGGTATACATGGAAAAAAAAAAGAAAAAAGAAAAGCAACACAAGACGGGTACAACGAATATAAGAAATTGATGCTGGGTTACACCTTGATAAATATAATATATGTTATATATATATATATATATATATATATATATATATCTGCACACCCACCTATCATTAGCAATAATAATATAATTTTTGATGTTCAAACACAGTGTACAAGTACGCATGTATATACATACACGCACTTATCTATCATCAATAACGCTCTCTCGCGTATATACATATATATCATTTGTAATTTATTCCCTTCTCTGATATAAATGTTATAGGCACGTATATATAGATAAGTATAGCAATGACAATATATAAAATTTGCGATCGATGCAAGCGAGTTAAGTATACCTATACCATAGTGCAACATAACATTAGATATGTTCTTTGGATATAATATAGAGTACAGCAAGTAAAAGACGCTCTGCGCAACGTATAGAGCAAGTGCGTATACATAGATATATTTAGCAGCCGGGATATATATGATTCGCTTAACGAAAGCGAAAAGGAATATGCCAGGCGCGCGAGTTTATGTACATAGGTTATTACGTGCTTTCGTTCTCGCGCGCGTTTGCCGGACCAACTCCCGATCGTTTATCCATTAAATATATACACGTCGGATCGTGCATCGGGTCGACGCTCCTGTGATATAAAAAAAATATATATATGTAGAGTACGCGAGCTCGCGTATAACGCCTGTATAATACGCAATATATATAAATATACCTATACCGCGCTGCCGTTATTAACGGCAAAAAGTTCCTCTATTGCCACTATACATCTATATATAAATATACACCCGGGGTACCATCGGCGCAGTCGTTTGTTGCAACTTTTTCTTTTTTCCTTTTTTTTTTTTTTTATTGCTGTTCCTACTGTACCTTCTCTCGTACACACACGTTTGTTTATCGATTTACGACCAGTCTCCACCCCCCCTCTCTCTCTCTTTCGATTGTTTCGTAATTTAATTGCCTGATGCACGCCTTTAACTTATAAAGACTACAATTACTCTCGTTTTACTCCTCCTCTCCCGCTGTATGTTTTACTTACGTACAGAGCGCAATTTTTACCCTTTCAAGGCTGTGAATTTTCTGGATGGTAATTTTGTGTTTTATGGAGACAAGATGACCGTCTCATCCTGGAAAATATATACATAAAACCCAATAATGGATGGTGCAGTCAACCATAACGCGTGTGCGCTGCCTGTGGCTTGGTTTTCCTCCGATCGGAATTAGCTTCATTTTCTTTGTCCCACGAGGGTGGACAACAAAATCAGCAATAGTACATATAAATGTATGTATACACGAGCAGCAAGTACATAAGTACGACGAACCCGCGGAGTCGCGGTGCGATAAACTCGGCGCGCGCCAACGAACCGCGAGTTTCGTACATTGATGTACCCCCCCATACACACACACACACATAAGTGCGCGCGAAGGCGTTCGCTTTAATAGTTCCACTTTCACTTGGCTCCGCGAGCGCCAACACGTGCAATGCATCTCTATATATTTACTTGGCATGAGCCATCGCGTATATATAACACACACACACACACACGTTAACGTGACTTAGATTATCCAAGTAGCGAACTCTCGTGTACATATTATAACGTACGTAGGCTCGTATATATACGGGACACATGTATCAGGAAGCGCTGAAGCCATTTGCCGAGATCATCGGGGGCATGCATATGAGTATAGTAATTATCATCATCATCGCTGTGGACAACGTGTGCATAGGTATCTATCATCCGCACGTGAGAGAAGATGTCGCGATTGTGTCCGACGTGCGTGCTCCTCTATTAGGAGGCCCCGAATGCGTATACCTATACCCATACAAGTCCCGATAGCCAATTATCGACGACACCGTAATGTAGGGACGAGAAACTTGGGACGGGCTTTGGCGGACGTGCGCCCGGCGTGTGGCCCCCGAGATCGTCCCTTCTTTTTTTGTACGTAGTGGCGCCTCTGCCTCGTCACTGCTATTTTTCGTCTATACCCTATATGGTCTAGTGTACGAGGGACCGATTAATTTCCAATGATTATAGGGTGTATGTATACTTTTTCACTTTGGGCGAAACAACCGCCGTCCCCCGGCGTTGGGTTCTATATGTATGCTTTTCGAGCGACGGAGAAATTTAATTTTTTCTTTTTTCTTTCTCCCTCCTTGTGAGTCCCGCGTAAAATCAACGGAGTCTTATTATTGTATCCACGAGTTTTTCCGAGCACACGCGTCATTAAAAAAGAAGAAGAAAAAGAAAGAAAAAAAACTCGAGTCTTGCCATGGTTTTATCAAACGAAACGCGCGCGCGAGAGTAACTCCATGACTTTCTCCGCGAGTGTTTATAGGAAAACTACCGCGGCGCTTGGAATTCGTTTGCGCGTGTGTTGTACACGCGCACACTTGCTCGCGCGAGGATCGAATTATGCAAGCGGATATTTCAATTTTCACGGAACTGCCGATCGAACGATGGGTTTTTTTTTTTTTTTTTTTTTTTGTTTTCGCGATATGCGTGTGTGCACGTATATGTATATCACAGCCATGCGGTTGACCGATGAAAGTTTTGGGAAATACATATTTTAATCGCCCACTTAATTTATCGGCGTTTCTGATGTACGTGGGCAAAAGGTGTTGATCACTGTGTGCGATATCGGTAGAGAAATGAGAGGTTGCGCTTTCTTGCCCGCGGCTAATTTAACAATGCGACGAAGATACAAGCGATCGTTAAGGTGCGATTGCGTAAGAGAGATAGTTGGAAATTTTTTTTTGTTCCATTCAAAAGATTTTTCGTCCCACCTCGATTGCGGATCGTTTGAATGCACATTAATGTTTTTGTTTCACAATAATCGAGCACTGCACAGTCACATATATATTACACTCTCGAGGTGGGGGGGTAGCCTCTAATTACTGTCAATTTCAATTATTTTACACGCACGCTGGAGGAAATCGAGGTATTTTCGTGAAAGCGTTCGCGATTAAGCCGACGTTTGGAAAAATCCCCACCGCGAAACGAAAATGTAATCCTCGCCGCGCAATCGCGTTGCGTAAGCGCCATGGGTTTACTTGAACATCGCGAACAATGTATATATGCTAAAAACGACTTTTACGATGGGTTTTTTTTTTTTTTTTTTTTTCATTCACTCTCTGTCTGTAAGCGCGTGGTGACATCTATGAAATGTTGCCGGCAGGACGCATCATTAAACGACACGAATAAGCAGGTAGGAGGAGGGACAGAAAAATTTTGCCATAAGCACCGAGAAACAGATGGAAAAAAAAGGCACTCTCTTGTTGTCCCAGCAGCCGAAAAAAGGAGAGGAATACAATATGAAATTCAAATTAAGTGGCGCGCGCGAGCTGCATCCGTGATACGGTGCGTGTCCTTTCGGGCCGTGCAAGCCAGGGCTATAATCAATCTTCGTTTCGATCGGTACGCGTATGGGTATATATACACGCAGGGGGACAAAAATACCCGCGATGATTTGTGGCCGATAGAGAAATTATACCCGATTGTCATTCGTTACGCGACCTCTCCATGTATATTTTATAATATACGTGTGTACCCTCGCGATATCGCATCTCGGTATTGTATTAGTAATACAAGCATTCTTCGATCGCCCTTTTTTTGCCAAACGCGGGACTCGGGCATTAATAGGCCCCCGCGCGGTGTGGGCACTATTACGTATGCGCGCGTATATATGGTTTCTTTTCATCGGATCGGCGCATTCGCTTGTACAATGACGAATTTCCCATGGCATAATGGGTACATAGGTTCCGCTGGTATTTAAATCGCCTCGATCTCGCGTGTGGTGCGATTGAAAACAATTAATTGTATAGCTTGGAAACGAAGGGACGATCGGTATGTATTATTGACGATTTCCTGTTTAATGCACTTGTGTGCATGTATGCTCTGTGCCACGCGATCTCTCCCTCTTTGGAAAAAAAACAAAAAAAAAAAAAAAAAAAAACAAATTGTGTAATGTAGATGAATTTGGATGTGATGTACAAAAAGCCGATTTCGAAGAAACGAGGGGTAAAAGTGTAATTCAATGCAGCTGGACGGCCGAGTATATACTCCTTCTTCTCGGTGCACATATTATGCGAGATTTGAAGGGCACACATGCGACCATACACCAAAATTACGGCCGACAATTACAAAGCGCCCCCCCTTTTTTTTTTCTTCTTTCATCTCCGTGATTATTTCGGATCGTCTATTAGAATATCGTGCGATATTTCTCATGGCGCACCTGCGCGTGAGAGTAAAATAAAAGAAACCTCCCCCCCGTAGAAATTTTACAAAAACGGGGTACTTTACTGCTCCGCAAACGAGAGGAAATGGAAAAGAAAAAAATAAAATAAAATAAAGGTACGAAACCCTTTACCCGAGAGAGCGGAGATTTCACGCTCACGCCTAGGGCATGCGCTATTCGAGTACATCGATATATACATACGGGGATGGGGTGAAAAGGGCGCATTTCGGGCATCGTCTGTCGAAAACAAGGCTGTCGCGTGGCAAGAGTCCTGTATATAACGCGCGTACTCCAACCGTCGGGAGGTAAAAGGATTTGCGCTAATTTTGTCTTTGCATCTGCCCTTGGCTAAAACGTAAACGAGACGGTGGTCATAATGTATACATGTATATATGCTCGTGGTCGTTTATTCTTTTCGTTGTTGTTATTATCCCTTGGCTCGGCGAAATTTCCAAAAATTAGACGTTTCAAAGTGGCTCGGCTCGACGGAGGGCCGGGCCCTTGGGTAGGTGCATTATGCGCCCGGGACTGTTATTAATGGATCTGCGGGCGCGTGCTGCGCCATCGCCCTGTTTTCTTTTTTTTTTTTTTTTTTGTGACAACTCAGCCTTGTATATCTGTGTGTCCCCAATGTGCAGATCGCCCGAGATATAAATGTCATTTTGTCGTGACTGGGTACCAGGGGCGGGGAGGCTGCAAATTAAACGACTCGCTCCATCGTTTCTATATACATATACATTTTTTTTTTCTTAAACTTTCTGCGACTTGCATAGCAATGGGTGTACAACGATTGCTAGCGTATAGGTAAATGGATTTCGTGATTTTGCAAAATTTTCTGAAAAGGCGCGCCCTGAACAAACAAAATCCCCCAGAATAGCCATGGCACGATCTGTATCGCGAAATGAGGATCCCAAGTGGGAGGCGCCGTGAAATCCAAGCGGCGTCTGTTTTTTTCCAACCCCAATCTATTGGATTCAAGTCGCGGAAAGAAAAAAAAAAAAGAAAATTGATTGCTCGAGAAAATTTGTCTAGACCATCCGATTATGGCTACCGGCTGTACAGACGCAGATGGAAGGAAAAAAGAAAAAAAAAAAAGGATACGCTCGATCCCTTTCACATCCGCGTACTGTGTTTTATAACGAAGATGATGATGATGATGACGGAGAGCGTAGGTTTCACTTGTTGCGCGGGCCAATAACGTGCAGACTTCACACAAAGAAGCCAAGTGTATTCAATTACCCGCGACGCGTGGACGCGTGAAAGGCTGGTGTTTTTTTTTTTTTGAAGGAAACCATTTGGCGTTAGCTAAGAAGAAAAGGAATTGGCTTGTATACGCTTTGGGCTCTGGTAATTTTTGGCTAACGCATCATCGTCCAAAGGACGACGACAGTGTTCAAGGAGTTTTGTCCCGAGTATATATATATAATAGCTGCGGTTTGTGTCACGAATGACTTAAGTACGCGTGCAGTGTGTCTAAAAATAATATGTATACGCGTACACACGTTGTCACACCCGATTTTTTCCGCGTAAGGCGGACAAAAGCAAAAGTCGGGACAATGTGTGCTCCAAATTGGCACTCGTACCCTGCATATATGGCTCATTAGGAGACTCTGGTGAACTAGAGCGGAAAAAAAAACAAAAAAAAAACGTCTTTCTACACAACAATTGCAAAGATGCGTGAAGAAGAAGAATAATAAGCGAGACCTGCGAGCTTCGAAAGCTCTCGGGGGCCAGTGCATAATACGTTGTCCTCTCTCCAACGGTCCCGGCGAATCCCACTTTTGCACACTATATGCACGCGAGCATCGCGAAATAAGGAGAAGAAAGGAGAGGGGGAGGAGCGCACGTCACTAAAGCCGCAACTGATGCTGCGTATATTATATATGCCTAGAGTTCGCGTGCGGGCAGAGATATGCATGCGATGATTTATATATATATATGGGGTCCATGTATAATATGCACCGACGGATTTCAAAGCCAATTTTTCGGTGCTACGCCGCTGGGCCTCGCAGTAGATGTATGTTCGTGAAAGATGCGCCCCCCCCCTCCGGGTTATATTGACGAGCCTCGCAGTGTGACACTTGACGTTTATACACCCGTTGGCCAAAGTGGACAGGGGTGCGTATATATAGGGTTCTCTCTTTTGAGCGTGCAAGTGTATTTTGTGTGGCGAGCCGTGGATTTAATGACGGATAATTTCGTCCGGTCCTCTTCCAGTGTGTACCAGAGTATATGGTATACACCCCCTGGAGCAGCGGTGTTATTTTCGTGTCGTACATGCGTTTGGTTGGAGCGTTGCGAAAAACGTGCATAAAAATATACGCACGCACGAGTGTGCACGACCAAACAGCCCGTGCCACGCTCCATATATTTTTTAACAAATATTACAAGTATGTGCGTTTGTCGGATGCTTCCAAAAAATTAAATAGTGTATAGTTCCTTCGAAAGTAATAATTTCATGTACCAACGAATCGCGAGTGTGGTGGTTAAAAAACGAGGACAAAAAAAAGAAAAAAGTAAAGCCAAAATGTCTTCATTTGGGTTTATACATGTACGTGCGAAGGTAATTTTGTGAAACCCCCCCGTGCACACGGGACCTCGGGTGGCAGGTATAATGGGTTCAAATCGCACGGGGTGGGCTGTGTCGAGTGAAATAAAATATAAGAAAAAAAGAGGCTGGAGATTGAATTACATTCGATCGTTTGCTTCCACGACCCCATTTCTCCGCGTCCCTCGGATCATCACTCCGGACCAATAGTCATAATAATCGAGTCAATTTATCCGCGGTAGCCCAAATACCAAATTCTCATCCCTATACCTTTTTATTGTTTCTCATATATACCTGCCCTTCAATTTAACACCTCGCGTGTACGGTATATATGAAAAAAAAAAAAGAAATCATACAGCGATTTTCGCGTGTCTGTATAATTGCACATATACCCGCAGGTATCAAAAGAGGGGCGCGCCGGGTCAAAAGGATTAGATGCTCCACCCGGACGGGAAGTTTTATCGCAGTTTATCGACATGCAACTCGTATGTGCACCTTGTGTACGTGTAATATATATATATATGTGTGTGCTGCAACTGCATGTGCATGTACGTATATGTATTAGATGCTCGAAATTGTTTCCCGGAACCCGGCCGATCTCTCTCTCTCTGCAGCTAATTATTTTCAAAGCAAAGCCACGAGTCATTACTTTGCTCTGAAACCTCACGCAAATTTTGGAAAAACGATCGAGTTTGCACCGGGTTGTATAAAAAATAAATTTTTGTGTATCAATTTTGAAAATGTTTTACATATACATGCAGGTGTAAACAGCGGTGTAAAAACATCACCCAAAAGCTACACACTCGTCCATCGGATGAGAGAGATTTGACGGACGTATACCTGTACCCTAATCCACCGCACACGCGCTCGACGGAGCACGAAAGTTCACATCTTTTTGCGGTTTCGTAATTGCGCCCCAACTCTGGGGTGGGCTCAGAGAGCTTTGCTCTATAATGTTATATCAGCGTGTGTGTATTATATATATAGCGTAGCACCTTTTTCGTAATTACCACGATGATTGGGAAAAGGAATGCTCAATCCTCTAAATAACCCAATATATGTCGTGCGAGCGCGCGTGTCTCAAAAACAAATAAAATTACCCCCCCCCCACCCCCCAAATGATCATCCCCGAACGGAAATTGTAAGTAGGCGATCAGTAGGGCCTACTTAGGCTGCCTCTCTTGCCAACTGAGGTCCTACGTTGGCAGCATCAGGTGGCGTTTGGTAGGCCCTCAGTAGGCTGCCTCCATTGACGTAACATAACCAACTTTCAATCGATAAATATAGATATGTACATATGAGAATACACATTGTATTATAATCGAACAAAAGTCATGCTTCATTTCAAACGAATCATATTTAATTTCTTCATGAAAATTTTTCATCACGGCATTGTTGATCACGTGTATAGTTACAAAAATACAACCCTAAGATAAATAGAAATTTTACATAAATGAAGATATAAATGTCACCTCAAAAATATCTCTCATCCCCAATTGATATCAAGTTTACAATATGAACATGTGATTCGTGAGTTAATTCTGAGGAACTTTAAATAATCACTAAGGAATTAATACAAATTACACGCTCACACTGCAGTAAATTTTTTGAAGCACCAATTATTATTTCTAATTCAGTACTTTGAGAAACTTTGTTTAGTTGACAACAAATTAAATGTCGATTAATTTTGTCAGTCTCATATATGTATAAGAATACTCATTAATCATTTGTATAGGACTCAATGAAAGACACTTGTAACTTGTGTACCTGTGTGTAATTTTACGCCACAGTTTACACTGCAACTATAGCTTATGCAACTGTATATACTATTCGAGAAGTAAGATAAAGGTAATAGGTTATGTAGGCTACCTAATGAGTACCTCACGCGCACGCCCCCTGACGCGCCTACTTGTGCCCTCAGTAGGCTGCCTAAGTCGGGCCTCATGAACTAGAGAGGCAACCGACTCTCATTTCTGTTCGGGTCGTCGTCGTCGTCCTGATAATTTTCTACGATGTCTCTATTAGTCGCAAAACTCGGGGAAAGAGATAGGTATAGGTATAAGGTACGCAGTAATGAAGGCTTAGGTGCTAATCGCCGAGCTCCCTCTCTTGACATCTGCATCATTATAACACACACGACAGGTGGATCGTAAATATTATATATACACCTATGTTTTATCTCGTTTATTTCAGATTATTATTATTATTATTATTTGCGGTTCGTCATCCTTATAAACGACCGTGTATACGCCACCTGCGAAGCGTCTATCGGAAAACGATAAGGGTATTTTCGAAACTTCAAAGTAAAAATTAATGCACGAAGGCTATGTATGAAACGCAATTGTGCCCGATGAAACAGTTAATGAAACTTATTGGATTGATAGTGTGCGTATACGGAAACATACATCATATTACGTGATAAACGTATAGGTATATCCCCAAAGTATACATATATGCACGTTCATCCCGAAAGTTTTGTCCAAACATTCAATCCCTGTATACTTACTACATCGCCGAGAGAGCAAAAAAAGAGCATCGCCGGCCGGTGGCGTGAACAACGCAGATAACATACACACATACAAAGCTCTTATGTAGGCGTTTAGTGGTCAGAGTCACACGTATTATAGTGCCGTGTGTTACAGCCCCATTTTTTCCCCCCTCAGCCACTCAAACTTATATACACAAGTGGGGGTGTCGCAGAGAGGGATAAAAGGGAGTGGCCCGGAGCGTATATATGCCACCCGGCACCCGGCACGCGCTGGGCTTCGACTGAATAAGCCCTCGGGGGATTACAATGGGATTACCCGGCACACATTCTGCCGCTACCAGATAAGCACGCGCTGCACGTGTGTATATATATATATATATATATATATATATATATAGGTATGGGTAAGTGATGCTGCTTGTTGTACCGCTGTCGACGACGACCGACTATATGGGCTCTGTGTGTCTGTCTGTCTGTCTGTCACCGTGTATATATATAGGCTTGGTGATATGGCCATGCCCGTAATTGGATCATTTTCATGGGGAACGAGCGCGAATCGGCATCATCACCTATGGATTTCGATGTACGAAAAAAAAAAAAAGGGGGACTAAATAGGCCTGATGTTTGGTGTCCAACATTTATACCTACACATACAAAAGGTGCCAAAGTCAATTCAATTTAGGGTATATATAGCGAAGAGGGGTGACCCCCCCCTGGTTTTGTTCGAGGACAATGCAGTCGCGTTATCTCGCGGGAACTACACTTTTACTCGCCGTTTACCCACGCTCCCCTATATCGCGATGGCCTTTTACAAAGGGCTCTCTACCCCACTCCCCATTTTTTTAAAACGCGGCTTTTATTGGCCTGTTGTACACCGCGATGGTGATTACTCGATAAGGATCCGCTCTTTTTTTTTTTTGTTTTTTTGTTTTTGTTGGACTCGAGAGCGGACGGAGAGCGAAAGATCGAGGGGTTTCAGTTGTTCCGGGAATATATTTCATCGGCGCACGCGTTGTGGGTATGACGTTTGATTCGATCCCCCCCCGCGTGAGGTGAATCTTGATACGATTACAAGCAATGATGATCCCTCCTCTCCTGTATATTATACACACACACATATACGCCATCGCTATCTTTGGAATGCAAGCGGCCTCGAACAATTTTAATTCCTCGCTTCTATACGTGTATGGTGGAGTATAGTCGCCCGCAAAACTATATGTATATATACACCCCATACATCCTGTATGGATGCGTTACATGGACGGACGATCGATTGGAATCGCTGTGTGGAATATCGTACACGGCAAAAAGTGGTTGGATTTGCGACGAAAATTGCATTTTCTTTTTCGATGGAATTTCCCACAGAGCTATATATAATGTATACTTACAATACACGTATTGATCTTTGCGCTCGATATGTGATGGGAACTGTTTAGCCCTTCCGAGGCAATTATATACAAGTATGGACGATTAAGTGCGCGATTTCTAGCATGTCCGGAGTTTTTGTTCGATAATGTGTCTATCCGTGCCGAGATAATATGTACGGACAAAACGAGGAGTCTGCCACGTGATGGCAAAAAATGGAGATTTTTGACAGCCCCGTCAATTCGGCCCATCAGTTTCTTTGTATCGCGCACCGATTGTCCCAAAGACCCACCACCGGGTCGCCAAATGCCGTTTGTTTTTTTGTTGCCCCGCAAAGATGAGCTCACCGCGGGAGTTACGTTTAATTGATACGGTCCGCGGGGAATACGCGGGTATGCATCATATCCCCGTAAATCGGCAATAAATTTCGATCATGCGCCCAAGATTTATGAACTTGATGCGCGTCCTCCTCCCCGTACCTTTTATTCCACGTTCGTACCTCCCCCTGCCTTTTTTCCCTCCACCTGATACGCTACGTGCGACCGAACCTTCAATTTTTCGATGCGTCCCGCTGCCTTTCCCTTCGACTCGTGTCCTTTTGCTCCGTTTTTGCTTTTTCGCGTATACCCCCTTTTTTCTTTCATTTTCCCCAATACAAAAATATACGTACGTCCTTTTTTTTTTCTCCTGTCTCCGCTGGATTAGAAAGTCGAATTTTTATTTATTTGGACTCGCGAGTACAGGCGCGCGCGTGTGTATATTTTAAGAGAAAAAAAAGAGATGGATTAGTAACGCGCGAGGATAAAAATGCCGATTTCACGATTACAGGGATGAGTGTCGTAGGTATGCGCGGAAGCGTCACGCGATTAGCATATTTCAAAGATTCGTATGAAAATAAACGACTCGTTGGAGGACGATCCGACGACTGAGATAGCCGTGTCGGCGAGTCGTTGTTTACCGACTCCGAGGATGTGGTGTTATTTTTTCGACCAAGTAAAAATATGTCGAGTGCCGAAAAAAAGAAAAATAGAGCGACTCCGCGGAAGTCAACGTCAAAGTTGACTCTTAAACTTCGGTGCGTGCGGCTCATTATCGTTTTTCCCCGAAAGTAATTTCCATCCAAAGGGCGGGGGGGGGGGTAATCTCCCGTTCAAGGAGACAGACAATTTGCATCGAGCGAAACGAAATGTCTTTTGACAAGTGAAGCTCCGGAGTTGACGGCGAAAAGCCCCTCGGCGTTTAACCAAGGGAGGGGGCTTTAATTTTTACGTGTTTTTCGAGTACACGCAAAAAAAACAAGGAATACCGTAACCGGTGGATCTCGAAACTCGTTCGCAGCCGCATGAAATTAACGTCCTTAATTTTTCTTAATCGACTGATTTCGGGAATTTATGTTTGTATTGGCGAAGCGAGAAAGAAGTTTTGGCTTTAATTTATATGTTTCAGACGATCAGATATGCTAATGCTGCCCAAATTTGTTTTTTCCCCATCCAACAAGCGCATCGGGCTCTTCCGCGTCAAAGCTCTCCGGCTCGATTTACGATTGCTCGACCCGTGTTGTATATCGTTTCGGTCATTACAGCCATTTTATTTTTTTCCTCGCACCACCTTTTTTTTTTTTTTTTTTTTACTTTCTTTACTATATCCGTACTAACGCGTTTCGCAAGTAATCGAGATTTATCCAAATAAAATCAAGGGTTTCACGACGATCGGTTCGACATATATTTGTTGGGAGGAAGCGAGAAAAAGAGTTAGCGCGCTCGTAAAGCCGCGTGTAAAATTCGCGCGAAACGACCTCTCCACCGCTGGGAAGTGAAAATCGCGTTTAATTGACCATCGGCCAAAACCCAACTTGTATTGCGGCTCCCGCGGTGACGGTACAGATCCGTGACGTAACCCCCGCATCTGTTCATCCCGGGAGGGAGCTGGACGCATGACAGAGTATTTTTTTTTGCGCGTATGGAAAAAAGATTTCCAAAGAAAAAAAAAAAAACGCTTCCGTAGGTGATCGATTGTTACCGATCGTCCGATGTCCGGCGTGTTTGCATTCATCGCCATCCAATATGCGCCCAAAGTGCTCACCGGAGACGTCTCAATCCCGCATAAAAGTTTTATTGTTCCTGCACCCTCGCGAACTTTTGGCGTCCGAAAAAAAAAAGAAAAAAAAACCAACAGGGGTGGGGCAAAAAAAAAAAAAAAAAAAAAAAAAACCTGGGGGAGAGCAGTCAAAATGAAAATTGAAAGGCTCGCGGAGCGCGTATGGTTTTCTCCTCGTCCTGCGAGTGCGTAATGACTTGTTCGGCGCGCGACGGCTCCATTCCAATTAGGACGCTTTGCGCTCCGCAGCGCGTATTCAATTAGCATAACTCACGGTGAGGTAGGTCCTCCTTCTTTTTTCCTCCCTCTCCTTTGGAGCAATGAGCATAACGAGGGACAGCCTCGGGTATGAGGAGGCTGCTTAGCGTATAGACGCACGGGGATGTTATGATGATGATGATGGATGCCGAATCGATGCGGCAAAAAGTTAAATGCGTGCTCGGTGACTTATACTTATGCAAGGGCTGCTGTGGAACTTTTTTTTTCTTCTACTTCGCTGGTTACACGCCACGGGAAGGATGACTTTTTTTCGGGAGTGTTTCGGAGGGTTGAGCTATCGGTTACGCTTTTCGCGGAACGATTTTTCGGGAATCACAATATGCACTTACGACGCAGGAGTAGGTACACGTGGGAACTTTGCTGCAGAGTTGATATCAAATGTTACAAAAAAAAAAAAAAGAAGCATTCAATAGTACAATAATATCTTGTGTGCAAGCAAGCCTCGTCACCCTCAAATTTACCCAGTGCTACACCATTTATCGAATACCTTTTTAATAAAATCAAAATCAAGGTGCGCAAAAAAAAAAGCACCTCGCTCGGCAAAAAACAAGATGCAACCATCGAGAGCACGCGCACTAATTATCTCGTGGGCGCGCGCGTAAAAGCTTCCCTGCCTGAAAAAAAAAAAAAAAAAAAGAAAGAAAAACTCATCGTAAAATAGTACCTATACACGCGACACATCTGCGCCGTGTTGTATAAGTATATGTGTGCTTCCGTCGTAAATGCCTCGCTCGGGGCACAGTCGGAGGATTCCTGGCGCGAGTGAGTCGTCCTCTTGTATATAGCTTCATTATCCGCGCTGTAAAATCCTTTACCCATACGTACATGTATACATATATATACCAATGTACACGTTGTAGGTACACACAAACACGGGGGTAATTATACGCGGTGCTCGCGAGTACCATCACCGGTGTATACGTATGACTGTATACTTTTTTTTTTTTTTTTTTATTTTACGCGCGCCGAGCGACTGTCCGATACATATATATATATATATATATATATATACACGGCGCGAATGTCTCGTTATTCGGCGCGTCGCGTTTAATTGCAAGATCCCGACATTATATGCCATTCGGATCGTAATTGTGCGGACGTAAAATTAATTTCTCAAGGCACGAACCGCGCGAGTTTGTACCGGCTACCGGCTATATTATTATATTATATGCTCTCCTCATTTTCCCCGATCAATTCGCTTTAGATGGTTTTGCTCTCACGTGGCCCACATGGTGTAAAATAGATTTTAAAAGACGATAAAGGTAAAAAAAAAGCCGAGAGAATTTCGACTAATTATCGACGACGCCTCACTTTGGCAAGGTTATATATATATATGTATACAGATCGGGCACGTTACGAAGTAAGCGACGACGAAATTTCCATAATCGAGGCACGGGAGGCTTTTACAAAACGGTATGTATATAATATACATCGCATTACCACCTATTTAAAGAAGCGCTCGTTGAATTTATCGCTATTTTCATCGTCCCCGTCCGATCGCGAGAGTATCACATCGGCACACTCATGCACACATGAACTCCAGACCCGATTAAAATTACAGGTTGCCGAGAGAGAGGTGCATCACCCATACAACGAGAAAGACACTCTCCTCGGCTGTTCTAATGAGACTATATTGAGGATAGCTACCGATCGTGTAACCACGTATCGGCGAGCGTGGTCCATTTTTTCATAGACTCGTGGTATTTGCAACAATGGCAGAAACGTCGAACAGCAACAACGTTGTCGTGCAACGAGCTCGGGAGAAATAATGGATTTAATGGCAAAATCGGGCGATCGTGTATATATATAATATACCCACTGCTCGGCTTTAACGAATATAATGACTTATTCGGGAGGGACTAACAGCCAATCGTATTAGCAGACCATATGTATATATACTTATACGTATAGCGCATCGATCGGCGAAACCGAAGGGGGAGCGAGGCCCCGAGGCGCCGGTTCGGCTGATGTTTTACGATCTCGGGGCGTGGATATATACATATATGTGCGCCGATCTTCATGCGGAAATTCATTAGGAGGCTCGTACATATATAGATTGGGCCCCGGAAGCCGAAATCTCGGTGCGCGGGAAGGGAAAAAATATACCTGCACTTCTTTGACACCTGTTCGTTTGCCACGCGGAGACCTTTGTCTTCGATTTGCCGAGAGTAAAGCTTTATTGTTGAAAAATGTACTTGCAACGCGTTAATTTCACTCTCGCGAGGTATACCTTCCGTTATTTTGTTCCGTTGCATCACCTATATGCGTGAAATTTCAGCTTTCACTCAATTAATACCAGCAGGGGGGGGGTGGTGGTGAAGAAAACACCAGGTGCAGGAAAAGTGTCAATTGGATGTGGAGCAAAAAGCAAGTTGGTGTAAAAAAAACTCCGGGAAGGGAGAGGGAATGTTAACGAGACACGGGCAATCTTTTAATATAGATACAAAGACAAAAAAACCTCTCTCTAACCGTCCCTCCGTGTCGAGAGCAACTGCACGCACCTCGTAATTTCGCGCGGGACGAACGCAACATCGCGCCTCGTTGGACCAAAAAAAAAAGAAAAAACAAGGAAAAAATACCCACGTACGTTTGTACGTTGTCCGCCCCGTTTGCACTTTCGATAATTGTGCGAGTCGAGGTCGCTTTTACGAGTCCACAGCTAATGAAGAAGAAGGGAGTGATTTGCGTGTTATTGGCACACTCGAGTGTATACACATTTGGACGGGTCCGGGGCGCGAGAGATGAAGTAATTTCATGGCGCGCCCACTCGGTCGATTGTTATTCGCGCCATCGCTTCCGAGAAGTTGTTTCTGCGGTGGTTTCTGTGCCATTGCGGGGCTATCCGCTCGGATTTTTGGGGCCTTTTCGGATGTTTCATCGGTTTTCGGAATGATTCGACGGCGCGTCGCAAAATGTTTTGCTTCGACGACGATGCTCTTCGGGTTTTGAAAAGAGGAGGGAACAAAAAAAAAATTCTCACTCGCGCTGATGGCTGTGCGCCGCAATTACCAGGGAAAAAAAAATCCTCTTTCGAGGTACGGATGTGTAAATATTTGCTCAACACTCGTTGTGGTTCCTCTGATTGGCAAAAACGCTTCTACAATCGTGTGAAATGGTGAAAATGTTTTACCTTGAGTCTGTTAATGTTTGTGCGATTTTTTTTTTTTTTTTTTTTTTTTTTACTTTGATGGTACAGGGGAGACGTAACGGTGGGGTCGAAATATTTCACTCGATCAAACCACCCATGTACATCAGTGTTACGCTTCTTTGTGCGAAAAAATAATGTAACCAGCACTTGTGGTACTGAAGATTTATATATATACAATAACAAAAACAAAACACACAATAATAAGGTAAACTATCGTGTATTTCGATTACATACCATTCAAGGGTTAAGATATAGAAACAGTGTAAAAGTTAAAAAATACAATTGGCCGTTTAAAAATGCATGTGTTTTTTATCATGTGAAAACACACGAGAGACATTTACGGAGCTAGGACTCGTTAGGATAATTTCCACCAATTATTCTGGTCAAACAGAGAGTGGCTCGTAGAAAAAAAAAAAAAAATCGAACAGCAACAAGATATAATTGCGCGGTTCTCTTGTATAGCCCTACTACCATTACTATTCTATACTCGACAAATAAATATGATTATTCAGAGATGTAATTATGCTTCCTCTTTTTTTTCGCTACATCTCGTGCATAGTAATTCCCACTGACGACAATCCGATCGAGCCCTGCATCTGTACGTTATCTCTCGTGCGCCACAAAGAACCCTTCAATTCCCGCATTGTGTTTGCTCTCTCCCCGATGGACCAAACAACAACCTGCACCATCACCCACGACAATCCAATGATTCCGACAAATATTTCTACGTTAAATGTACAAGTGTACCCAACCCCCAGTCATAAATCAACCACGATCCTCCCCTGACTCTCATAGGGAATCATCACCATCAGCGAGATATGTCGCTCAGCGCTAAAATGGAGCAAACCAGTCTCGCAGTAACAACAAAGCATCGGGAAAAACTCTTGTGTAAGTATAAATATATATACACAAGTGGATGGGGTTGGGTGCAAGCAATGCAAGGGCGGGGGCGCTTCTCTCTTTAATACAGCTATACGTACGCGTGTGCGCGCATCCTTCCTGGGCGTGTCGCGTAGCTAGCGGCGGGGCTCGGGCCAATGGCGCGATAGCTCGGGCCGCGTGATCTGTGCACCGCCGCTGGCGTCCCGGCCACTCCGGAGCTCCGATCTTATCGCCCGCGGGAGGACGTCGCTCGCTCACCTCCACGTTGTGTATATATTATACGTGTGTTACCTATATTCGACCCTCCCTCCCTCCCTCTCGGTTATCGATCCGTTTTTCCCTATACTGTCGCCTCGACGAGGAAAAATTGACGCGCTTCGCCAGAGATGGCCGACGCTTCCCCCCCCCCACCCCCATTTTCACTCGTTTGGGGTGGAAGTTTTGCCATCGCGCGATCTTTGCTGATCGTCGAGCTCCGTCATCGCTCGATCCAACTCTCGCAGCTTTGATGACAATATATATATATATGTACAACAAAATCTCGTGTGGGGACATTGGTTGCTGTTGCGGTGTATTGAAAAAAAAAACATGTGTATGTAGCTCCGAGTATAGTACGTCGATGCATCAAACACTACACGTATCCCTGGTGACGCATAAAAAAAAAAAAAAAGCATACCCCGTGAATACGCAAAGCCACTGAGGTATATATATGTATACGCATCGAGGGAGGGGGGAAGGAAAAAATGGAAAAAAAGATGCGAAGGACATTTGGCGTAGGAAGGCGATGGCCCGTGAAGCCGTGCGCAACCTGTCTCTCTCTCTCTCCTCGTTAACGGACAATTGCTCCGCGGGGGGCTGTTCGGGTGCACCCCGTGTTTATTTGTCACTCGACACCCAATCCATTAAAAGGTGTGTGTGTGTGTATTGTGTGTTGTACCGCGCGGCTCTATACGGTGCGGTCGTGCCGATCCGAGGGAGTCATGGTTAATGAGGTGGATAATTTTTACGAGCAGCGCCGAATCGACGGTCCACCAACTGTGTTATGTGCGGCTGGAATTTTCATGTCTTCTTCTCGCTAAGACAATAGGTGGTTGCTGGAGGGTTCTCGGAAAAACCTACAAAATTGGCCTCCCCCGAGAAAACAATACTGTAATCTTTTTTTTTTTTTTTTTTTTTCTTTTTTCGAACCCACTGGCTTAAAAAACCTTATGATCATTCATGAAGGAATTTATTGACTTTGACATATGTAAGTACGCGTTAAAGTAAAACTTGTTTTTGGTCTTTACGAGAATATTGTATGATGCATATACAGTTAGTTTACTTAATTACTTTTTTTCTATTTTCAAGGAAAAATGTATACGTGTATGGTAGTAAAGATAATCAACAGCTTCACTGTGTCAAACCACTTTATCTGGTGAATATAAATTAACCAAAATCTCGATGTGGATCAGCATTAACGCCATAATTTAGTTACACAGGAATTTCAATTGCACGCTCTTCAACACGTATAATCCCCACGTATAAGAAGTTTGGGTGAATTGCTGTTTTGACAAAAATTATTTTTCAAAATAGGGGTAACGGGTATAGTTGTTGACCCCCTGATAGTGATTGACCACCATATGCATTTTTAAATGGAGCCTTTATATATAGATATACAAATTTTACAGGGGTCAATCACTACCTTAAGGTGTCAATAACTGTACCGTTTACCCCTACTTGTATATTTGTTAGACAAAATCTGTGTGTAAGATATTTAAATATATTTACGTATACACAGCGGACTAAAGAACACGAAATTGGTGCAACTTTAACAAATGTAATTTATTCAGAACGCGTGTAGTCCATGTTTAATTTTGAACATAATTTTTTTTTTTTTTTTTGCTTCCGTTAGCGACCAAAAATTGAGCAGCTATACCTCAAATAAGGATGCAAATGCACATTGACAAAAGTACCGAAAAAACACCTCATTGCTCTTACACACCCGATTATAAATGATCGCGCGGCTGAAACTCCTGTGATTATCGGTTGAAACAATGTTCCACCGCGTGATAAGATAATGAGCCGCTTGCACACACACGCACGCTCGTATGCGATCGTGTGCAAATATATATATATCGTACCCTTGTATACACGTGAAATTAATTCATGTCGCGTGTTGGTGGCTTACGTATATATGTAATACACCGTCGAGGTAGTATATAATAATAATAATATCTACTCGGTGGTGATGCAGGTGCGTCACGTCCGCGAGGCAAATTGCCAGGACACTTTACCCCAGCTTCGCTCGTTCTCCTCCTCGTTCGGGTGCAGGACTATGTGCACCCGTGTGCATGTGTACACTGCAGTTTTGGTACCTACATTATTTTCATGCAGGCATACATACATGTGTGTACGTATAGGGTCGAAATCGTTTTACCTCGAGGCTGAGCGAGTGACAGCTCGGCAAGCCTCGAAATCACGAATCTCGGCCTCTATACCTCCGTGTCGGTACATCATACATATATACATGAGCCTCTGTGTGTATACTTTAATTTTTCCCCTTGAAAATCGCAAAAAAAATATCTTTTGGCTTTCGTATTGTTGTACATCGGAACGAAATAACTCGTCAATTTACGTAATATATATATATACATCCATATGAGGTACCGAAAGAGCTGCTGATGAATATTCGATTTCACGGAATGCCGCGTCATTATCTTTTTTTTTTTTTTTTTTTTTCGGGTTCAATGGTACATGTAAAGGTACGTACGTAAAGAATTTTTTCCCCAAACGCTCTCGAATTACAGAAAAAAAAAGAAAAAAAAAAAAGAAAAGGTTTTTGTTCCCGTGCGGAGGAATGTAATCGTTCGCGTGTGTCCTCGAAAAGCTCCGGCGCACGCGCGCGACAAACCATCCCTCCGACGTACAAAAAGTGTCCTCATTTATACTCGGGAAGAGTAAAGAAAAGAAAAACCAAGTACAGCTTCCGAATCGTCAAACAATGAAACATATATATACCCTCGGTGAGCTTGCGACTCGCGAGGAGAGTATATAGGGCCACCTTCCGCCTACATATGTACATCGGACACCCCGAGGTGCCCGCCTCCAAAACACACGCGCGTGTGCGCGCCCGGGGGCCGAACTGGACGAGCGTAGCACACACGCGTACAACAACCTGCCCGCCCGGCACACAGAGCCACACGTATACAGGTTTTCCCCGTGTGGAGTGTGGCTGCTGCATCAGCCGTCAAGCGCGCGCAGGCGGCGCTTCTCTCTTTTATTCTCGGCAGACACGCCGTGTCCCTCGCGTGGACAGCATCGCGCCGCTCGTCCGACCTTGTCGTTTGCTCGTTCTATACATCTCCTATCATCATATATACCTACACACTTTACTTTTTTTCGCCCGTTTCGCTGTGCTCATTTTGTGCTTTTTCTTTTTTTTTTTTTTTTTTTTTTTTTTTTCATTGATAATTTAAAACGACACCCGGTGCGACCAAAGTACTAAAAAGCTCGAGGCTAAAGTGAGGCCCTGTAGGTGTCATTGTCGTGATTGCCTGCACCCCCCATAGTGCAATATCCGCCGTGTACGATGCACGCCCGTGGATGCTGCCGATAACGCGAGGACTGGGCTAGTCGACGAGTTGACTTCTCGTGTACTCGTATAAGGTGAGCAATAGCATCTGTTTTTACCTATATACTGTATGTGTTTCGTTATTTTGCAATTGCTTTGGGTTGGAAGTTTCGTGTCCGTGGCGGGTGTTTTGGAACTCTATGCTCGTCGAGTTGCGCGAAACAAACCCTCAAACCTGATTATTTGTTCTTGGCGTGAGAAAAAAAACGTACATGTTGAACAAAAAAAAAAAAATACAAGTGCAGGTATTTTACAATGAAGCTCC
This sequence comes from Copidosoma floridanum, assembly GCF_036245765.1. Lineage (NCBI taxonomy): Eukaryota > Metazoa > Arthropoda > Insecta > Hymenoptera > Encyrtidae > Copidosoma > Copidosoma floridanum. Next base: position 36,251,845 of record NW_028321890.1, read on the forward strand.
CGATGTTAAAAGCCAAAGGGGGCACGGAACAATTAGAGCGCGAGCTTGAAAGCTCCTTCGACTGCAGTGTTGGGGGGGGGGGAAAGCTTTCAAGCTCGCTCGCGGGGGATTATGTGTATACGCGCGATAAATATTAGAGGTTCTTATGAAACACAAAGTACCGCCGAGGTAGGGAAAAAAAAAAGGAGGGAGGACCGAGGGGTTGGTGGTAGCGCGGCACGCTATCGCTTCATTTAAAATGCAAATTTTTTTCGTGCTTTCCAGGAGCAAAGGAGAGAGTGGCGTGAATAACGCGCGCCACCTCCCCGAATTATGCCAATTACTCCGTGTTGCCTCGGTCTCGTCCAATCGTTGGCGGAAAAGTTGAGATTCTTTTTTTTTTTTTTTTTTTTTTCCCTCCACGCATCCGTTCGCCCACGCGCTTTCGGTACAAGGACCGAGGATCTCCGAGTCTCTCTGGGTTATCGCGCGCCTGTAATAACCAAAGGTGTACGCGTCACACTGGTGGTAGCATAATGTAATGAAAAGATCGGTAAGGCCGGGGAGCCGCGATTTCCATGCAAATGCGCGCCGATCTCGACGATAGTATATACCGATCCCTGGCGCAGATACGCCGATACAGGCCCCGCCGGCGTGCAAGCGACGACAAAATATCATCCGGCGAGATAAGCCTCTCTATGGAGGTGTTTTTGTTGTTCTTTGACACGCGCTCGTGGTAGCGGAACCGAGTCTCTAGTTTACCGGTCGTAAATTGCGAATTGTATCTTTACAAGTGCGGCGATTTCACGGATACCTCGTATAGAGCAGATATGAGGCAGAGATCGGTTACGTCTCAATTTTCCAGAGTCGAGCGACACCGGTTGTTTAATTTGATCGGCAAAAATCAAACGATATATTGATAAGTGTTTAGGTCCGAAATCGTCCTCCGTTCAGATGCGAGTCAATTAGCACCGGGGAAAAAGAAGCGCTACCGTCCACTACCTCTCTCGTTACGCGCCGTAAAAAGCCGATTTCCTCCGCTCTGGCGGTGATTTTGCGCCAAGGTAGGGAGGAAAAAAAAAATACAAGCATAAGTGTATAGGATTATCGTGGAGGGTACATCGAGGAGTCGGTTCGCGCGGCAGAAGCGGCACTAATGCGCTTGGATTTTTATAGCTGTCGGTGTTCATCGGGAGATCCGAAGAGTACGATTCGGGTGAATCTGGTAGTATCGCGTAGCTGGTAGATCTTATGAAAAAAAAAAAAAAACCCTGCATTGATTTTCTGCCCTTTCCCCGGACACGCGTGCGGTAATAGTTTGACGCGCACTTTCGATTGCCTAGTTGGCTTTTATTCCCTTCCGTGGAGATAAGTATTGATTTTTACTTTTAAGGTAGAAAAATAATCATCATTGGAGAGAGAAGGGGTGAGTTGGCGGTAAACTTGGCAGAGACGCTTTGACAATAGCTGTAGTCCTGCGTCAGGATAAGCAACATCAGTAAGATTTTATAATTAATATTCAATGAATTGGAACATTTTGTTCGGAATGTCATCAAAATGACCAAGAACAATTATACTTATAACTTTAGAAGTAACTTGTACAATAAACACCCAATTGACCTCAAAACCCGATAAGTACCGAATTTCTTGGCATGTTAAAAAAAAAGTTTTCATCATTCTTGACCGAAACGGTTGATTTTTAAGTAATTAATTCATTGGAAACTAAATCAAGCGCTGAACGCGTGAAAGACCCATTCCTATACAAAAATCTCACAAAAACCAGTCGTATTGTAAGCAATTCACTTGCGCTGTAGATGAAAAAAAAAAAAAAACCCATACGATGCGTAATTAAAAAGCTACAATAATCCGATCTCAAAACGACTTGTAGTGAAATTATATACGTATCGAGAGTCACCTTATCAATCAATCCGTGTGATTAAGCGCTCGAAGAAACGAGGGAGCGAGAGAGGAAGGGGGCAGGCAATGTAAGAACGCATCAATGATGCCGCCGGTGAAATTATGAAGTGCGTGTGTATCGGCAAGAGAGGACGAACAATTAAGGACGCGCTCGTGCTCCCCTTTTATCTCTCAATTCGCGCCGCGAACCCGATGAATAAGAGTATAAATGTTGGAGCGAGGAGGAGCAGCCTCGGTGTATACACCGGTGCACGTGACGAGAAAAACACCGCAGAAGGGAGCACCGGGAATGCGCCGCTTAATTGCAACACGTATCACAGAAGCGTGCCTCACGTATCGGATGAAGCTGTTTGCACCGCGAGAGGACGATCCGACCTGCACCATATACATACATGTTCCCGTATACTCCCAAAAGGATGTATATTTATTATACCGAACATGCACAAGTATAGCTTTAGTCCGAGCTTGCATAGAAAAAGGACAATGAAAATCAATGGAGGGGCAGTACGAGCGGGGGGGGGGGGCGACATAAAGCCCAAAGAGCGTGTCCGCGCACTGAGTGTATGCATGAAAAAAAAAAAAAAAAAAAAAAAAAAAAAAATATGCATATATTGCGCGTAATCGCCCCGTGGCTGGAGGTCGCGTAAATAAAGCGCAACAATTAAATCAGATCGAGAGCACACGGGTGTTCGACCGCGGTGTGTATGTGCATATATACATATATAAATTAACGGTAGGAGGTTTGAGCCCGGCGCGTGCACAAAAGCGCTCGCTCGCTATGAAGAGGGGGTGATGGCGACCGCTTCGGTGATCGCGCATTAATTTGCATCCCCAAGTACACGCCATACGCCCCTTTTTGTTGTTGCTCCTTACGTCGTAGCTTGCGCGCACGTGAACGAAAAGCTCGAGGGTGGCTTACATTTTTTACCTTCGCACTACGCGATGCGGCCGATGAAAGCTCGCGGTTATGTGTATAACATATATATAAATATATATTTTTGGACGAGACACCTGTTTGTACGTATAAATACGTGCATATACACACACAAACACCGGAAAATACGTTGACGCGCGGACGCGTTTGATGAATTTTATTTTATTCCTCCAGCTCCTCCCGTTTGATTTCGAATTAACATTCTTTCGGGAAAAAAAAGATCCAAAAGCCTTTTGGGCTCTCTCTCTCTCTCGCGTACACGCGTATTTACTTAAATCTCCCGGGGGCCCAGGTATATAAATCAGCTTCGAGCGTTGATTAATCAAACGACGCGAGGCGCAAACCGAATCTTCCGTGTGTCGTCTCCTTTCGGCTCGTAAAGAAACGCCGGATACTTCAACGCGATCCGTATAATATTATAAAAATTCCGTATGGACATGCTTCGGCTATGGGTGTGTGTATATATGTATTATATGTGGCGTGTTGTTTCCATTTTCGAGTTGGTGGTGGAACTCCTTCTCTGGCTGTGGTGAGTTTTTCTGGTAACCCGAATAAATTAAGCGGAACGCCGGGGCCCGTCGCAACGGATCGAATCTTGATTTAAGCTTCGACCCGGGCCACTCGGGAGATTATTATTATATATATATATATATATAAGTATTACGCGAGTGAGCCGTAAATTTTCATTTATCGCGCGCGCACCAGTCCAAATAGAGGCGAATAAAAACTTTGGTCGGCGCGTTGAGCATGAAAAAAAAAAAAAAAAGAAAAAAGAAAAATCCATAAAACTATAGGAAGCCTAAGCGTGTGCGTATATATATGGAATTAAAACGCTAAGAGTCACGGTCAGTTGCGCGTGTGTACGGTGCGTATATTGTATAAGCGTGGCGCGCGCTTTACCGGCTTTTTCGCGCTTATCGGCCAAACTACCGTCTCCGTGGCTCTTGTATATGACTGATTTGAGGGCCACAACGCTGTATACCTGCGGTCGTGTCAAGTGTCGAGCGCCCTTTTTTTGAATACATTTAAATTCATTAGTCTCGCGCGCGGCACCGTGTACCTGCTGGCCACGGTCCGGCTTATACCGATCGCCCGATTATCCCCGTCGTCGTTGTTGTATTGCGCGCGTACAATCTATATACAACGTGATTTCGTATCTCGTGATTTGATGCATTGCGGGAGGGTATACGGCGGGTGCCCCTTTCCGTATCCCGCGATGACTAGTATATATACCTGCTGTTCGAGAAACGGGGGATGGGGGAGTATATATTATATATACGTGGGGTGATTTATCTCTTGTTTTTTTCGGTTCCAGGTGGATTTTCCACGACTGCCGCTCGCCGAGATGCCGCACACAGGTAAGACCTCTCTCTCTCTTTTTTTTTTTTTTTTTTTTTCTCCATTTTATTCCCCGGTAGTTTGCGTTTGCCGATAGTTCATTTTTTCGATCGATCGACCATGTGAACTTTTGATTTTGCCAAAGAGCATCAAGAGCAACAAAGTTTTTATATACATCACTCGCCGTGACTGTTTTCTATCCTCGACAGGACGTAATAACTGTCAACTTAAAATTGTTCGTTGTATTTCCATTTTATTTTATTTATCATACTTTACTTGACCATTACTGTTTTTATTACATCAGTGTTGTTATTATGCACATTTTTTATTTTATTTAATTATTTTTTATCTTTTTATTTATTTATATATTTTATTTTATTATCTCTTTGTTTTATATGATATTTTCTTTGAGCGTTACCTGTGATAGCTGTTTTTACACTTTCAACGCTTGTACAACAATGTATCTGCTGTAATTCATCATGTCAAGCACTATACAGGACCTCTGAGTCCTTAGTGCCAAATAAAGACTTACTTACTTACTTACTTACTTACTTAATATAACCATCGCTTGTATTATTATATAATTACATTAAATTACTATATAGTGTGTATATATGTATATATACCATACGATGAAAAGCAATTTTTTTCGTTAATATTTTAACTATACCAAACACTTGTTCTTCCATTCGTATCTTAGTGTAGAGAGTAGCGTATATGGGTGCAAACGGCAAAAAGTCACAAGTAAAGGTAAAGGGACTCTAACGGCAATCGCTATCACTTTGCGCGATATATTCACAGCCTATGTACGCATCAGTGCTACCGTAGGTAATCTACAAGTATAGCGTCATCGTGACACGTAAATCAGAGAAACCGGGCGCGCGCGCGTGTGTACGTACACACATACACATGCACATATAGGCCGGTCCCGGGCGGCGAGATCAGAGAGGACGAGCTTCCCCAAATGACCGAATGACCGTGCGGTAGTAAAAATCAAATCCCCTCGTCGCGCCTGTTCTTTACCTTTTTTTTTTTTTTTTTTTCCTCTTTTATACATCCCATCCTCGTCGTTTCGGTCGCGCTCATGTACACACACGCACATATACGTACACAAAGCACGCCTGAATTACGATTCGGATGGCACGTTTCGAGACGGTAATTAACGGGGAATTTTATACTGCGACGTAAGCGCGCACTGCCTCTCTCTCTCTAGGACACGCACGTATATATATATAAAATATCGCTTCCATCTCCTCGGCTTCCCTGCTCTTCTCGCTTTTGTAAATGGATTTTGATTGCGAGCCCCGTCTCTCTGATTCCCTGGATGTAATTTTATGTGCGCCGCTTTGAAAAATATAAGCCTTTCCGGGCGACACGGTCTCGATCGTCACGCAGGTTTTTTCGAAAACCCCCCGCGCTTCGTCCCGCGGATGGACGTGCCCACCTTCGTTTTGTCAAAATCCGGGCTTGTACCTGTGAAGTATACAGCGGGAAATTTTTTTTCCCTTTTTTTTTTTTTTTTTTTTTTTTGTAACGCAGGGGAAATTTAATGCCACCTCGATTCCTTAGAGCACTGTTTTTATTCAACCTCAAAGTATTTGGGTCTAAAAATGGTTTAGTCGATAACAAGTTGCGCAAATATTACGTAATATACATCGTGTTTTCCTTCATTTTTGCGTCAATAGTTTTTTTATTAATAAAAGCTAACTCAATTTATCGATCTGCTTTTTAATTTGCTTCAATCGTTATCGCGTGATCATGAATAAGCTGAATTAAAAAGTCGTTCCTTTCTTATGCATAAAAAAAAAGAAGAAAAAAAAATTGAAAACGGTAATAAGATTCACTTTTGCATTTTTTGGGTGAATTCGTGATTTATTCGAAACACGAAACCCCTGCAGCACGGGGCATGATTACTGTACAACCGAGGCATCAGCTAATAGATAATCAAACTAGACTCTACATAGCGAAGGAAAGGAAAAAAAAAAAAAAAAAAAGAAGCGTGTTCCCTAATGGATGTTTACCTTGGAAATCGCTTACAATTTCATCATCAAAGGCATATACCTATAAGTATATACCATATGAATGTAGGTAGAGGTAGGGGAATATTGATTTTTATCATCCAATTTTCGACGCCACACTATATTGATGAATACGACGCGAACTAACCCGATTATGCACGTATACACGAGCGCCCAACTGCGCCCCATTACCATCATCATCGAGACCTCCCGCCCCAACAACCCCAAAACCCAATCCCGGGAGATACGATCCTCTGGAATTACGTCGCGTGCCTTCGCACTTCCTTCCTCGCCGAACAAGGGGCGTTTGTCTGAAGAAAAAAAAGAAAAGAGTAGGAGGAACAAATAACAATCGGTCGAGAGAGAGAATCCGTTTAGCGCGAGAGCAGGTATATACGCTAGAACACCCTTCACCCATCACCAGCAGGTGCACGCGCTAGACGGCTAAACGCTCGGGACAGAGAGAGAGAGGGACCCGATAGCGATCGTTTTGTCCGTTCCGTGCGGTATTAGCTCGCTAATTTCCGAGAGAGAGAGCTCCTCGCACGGGCCGCTCATCCAAGTGTATGTATATGTATCGGGGGTGCCGGGCGACCCTCGCATCAACGACATCGCGCAAATTATTGTTGCCCCCATCAGCCCGCAGTGCTGCATCTTGATTTTCATAATTCGCTTTACCCCCCTCACCCTCCTTTTTCAAAGTGCTCCGGTTGGCAATTTTGTTTGCACTGCGCGAGCGCGCGTGTGTGTGATTTGTACCTACCGATCTTATCTCCGATGTGTATGTAGCCATTTTTTTTTTTTTTTTTTTTTTTTTTTTTTACTTTTGGAGAAAATTACAATGCGAATTAAAACAAAATTACATCTTACTATGGCAAAACTACATTTACAAGTGCATGTGTACCGACGGTGCGATAAATAATGTAATCGTTTGGAAATAATTTTTGTGTTTCCTTTGGTCCCCCGAGATGTCACGCGACGTCAGCTGCAAGAAAAACAGAAAAAGGCCCGTTTTGTCCTTTCGGCCCTCGAAAATGATCTAATCGGCATCGGAGCAGTCCCTAATTTCACCGGCAGCTCGATTAATCTTCATGTATACACGAAAAATCGCAAATCCCGCAATTACGCTGTACGCGGTACTCGCGCACGAGAGGACAGATGTGTAGGGGCCCTTTTTTTTCGCCGAGGCAGTATAAGTAATAATTTAGGATCCCCGGCGATTTCACGCGACGCGTCGCCCGGAGGGTCCTCGCCCGATTTCTCGCGCTTCCTCCTTAATGCGCGCTCGGCGACCAAAGAAAAAGAGGTGACTTACGATCGGTTAGAATTTTGCAAGAGGCCCCTCTCGCGTGCCGCCGCCGCGGGGGAAAAGAGACGCGCCCCGCTCTAATTGAAAGAGGGACAATTTCTTTCTTTCTTTTTGTTTTTCCCCTCCCTCGGCTATATTTTAATAAAAATCGGTATCTGCAGCTGCAAGCGAACCCATTGTACACGCCAGCTCGGCGAATACCTTCTCGTTAGTCGTGGATTAATTTTTATTAATTTCACCGGACACCGTGGGCACGAGGGACGATTCAATTAAACCGCGGCCCCGTCGTGCAAAAAACAAAATTGCCGAATTATACCAGCGATCCCCCGCGCAAGTCGATCGGGCAAAAAGACGCGCGTGCACGCGCAACATGAAATTTCTCTCCCGAGACGCGGCTCTGGCCCCAAAAATGCCACCCCACCCCCCCTGGCCGCTATATGTATACACACACACACACATAAATGTCCCTTTCGGCGCGTAATTGAGTTAATGACGTTATTAGCGGCGCGGACGGATAATTAGCCACGGAGCCGATGCCATGTGTACCTATATATACACGCTCGGAGACACGGAGTATATATTTGGGGGAGAAAAAGCAGGTCCTTTGCCGGAATCTCCGATCCGTTATGTTATACGTGCATCAAACACACTCGCGTTGAAATGGACCGTTTGATCGAACATTTCCAGCTCGACCCGTCATAAATGTATACGTATATATTGGCTCCCCGTATCTATGTACAAACGAGAGCCACAAAACGAGGGAGAGCCGTAAATTGAAAGAACCCAATAATAGAGGAGTTTAGTATGTAGAGAAAAAAAAAAAAAGAAAAAAAAAAAAAAGGTAAGGGAGAAGGATGTATATAACCCGCGCGCTCGGAATAACAAGACGGGGGGAGAGATTCGACGCGTCCCTGTTACCCAACTATATGTATGTATATACACACACTCGTAAACAAAACGAGTATCGAGTTGAGTATATATATATGTATAGGTACTACTTAATTATCGGCCGTTTTATTTTTCCGTGCTCCCACCTCCGGCTGCCCTCGTTCCCTTTGACACGTCTCGCCTCTTTGGCAGGTGATGGAAACTCCGCATGAACAAAACAAAAGAGGAAAAAAAGATAGACACCCGAGATACAGACGGACGCGCCGGTAACTCGTAAAAGCTGCAGGGCCCCCACGTACGTGTGCACAGGATGGCTATGGCGCTGTATATATACTCCTCCTCCTCTTTCGCAGGAAGCAATTTTGGTCTAGGGAACTCTTGTGTGTGTCGCGCGTGCGGCCCCGGCCTCACATGTATATAACGCATCCCATCGGCTAATTATACACGCTCTTGTCCACGCGCGCACGCAGATCATTAGACCTATGTGCGTATATAGGCACAGGGAGGAGAGACACCTGCGGCTAGCCCTTATATATATGTACCTGTTGCCGGTGTCACCGAGCGCTGATGCTCCGATGATGGACACGCAGACTCCCCGAGACGCGTATAGGATAATACTAATAGCTTGTGTCGTTGCTGCCGTGCGCCGCCGAGTCGGATGAGGGAGGTGCCTCCAAAAGGGCCCCAATCCAACCGATCATCTCTCTCTCTCTCTCTCCGGCGTACCTATACATTTGTATATTGTTTTCTTGGAATTTGGACCGTATGTATACGTTATACACTGGTACACTGTTGATGACGCCAAGTAGCGTATCCTCGATGGGTGGCTGTGTGAACATTGAATTTCGCTTCCCGGAATAAGGAGTGCAGTCCGATGTGTGTGTGTATAACTCATCGTTACCGCGTCGTGGCGGTTCGCCGAGTGATAATTTTAATGCGTGTATATTATCAGCGTTGGGTTCCGCTAAAGGTATACATATATAATGTAATACCTATGCACATTTGTAACGAGTGCGGGTAGGAAAAACCGAGTGGGGATCCGATGGTCCGCGTGTGGGCATTGACAGCTCGTTGAAATCGCTAATAACACGTGGAAACGATTGCCACGCGAGCGAGAGAGTAAAAAAATGAGCTGTAATTACTTGCGTGTACAGCGAGCGGGTCGTTACCGGGGTTTTTTTTTTTTTTTTTTTTACTATTCCTTGGGAGATAAACGAGTGAAGGTGTCGCGTTGAAAATTGGATGTTCATTGGGATATGTTGGCGGTAAATTGTTGCCGATGGAAAGGGTGGGGTACCGTATTGTGCTGTAATACAGCAACGCGCGGAGAGACTTAATTTGAACACGCTGCACTCGTGAGTTGGTACATGTATAAATAAGTTAAGAAAAAAAAAAAAAAATTAATCTTCCAAACAGCGATCTTTATACATAATACTTGATTTCAGGCCAAGCGGGAGTCAACCAATTGGGCGGAGTCTTCGTTAACGGCCGACCTCTGCCCGACTGCGTGCGCCAAAAGATCGTCCAGCTGGCCCTTGTGGGCGTGAGGCCGTGCGACATATCCCGGCAGCTTCTCGTCTCGCACGGCTGCGTGTCCAAGATACTGACCAGGTTCTACGAGACTGGGAGCATCAGGCCAGGTAGCATCGGCGGCAGCAAGACAAAGGTACAACTCGTTGACTTTTTTCGAGTATATTTTCATTTGGATGACGTTCGAGGGAGTGCTGATTTATCGGGAGGAACGGAGAGAGAATTAATACGGTAAGACTTGAAAGCGTGACAAAAATAAAGTAGAACCAGGAATATTAGATACTTAATCGAAAAAAAAAAATAATACGTTTTCATTTGTTTTTCATGAACACGGGAGTATAATTGTACAAATGATAATTTCGGAAGTAGAGCACATCAGAGGAGCATATATATATAATATAAAGAGCTCTGGCCCATTAGGTATACGTGCAAAAGTGGCAGTCGATCGACCGAGGGTTCACGAGCTACCGTAAATAGGTATATATACATTCTTTGGTCTATATACCCTTAAACGGAAAATGCTTCCTCTGACCTCGGTATACCTATACGTATTTTTTTTTTTTTTCGCACTCCTTCCCCGTAATACGTATCGTAAGATCGCGGTGAAGGTTTTTACAGCCGTGCGATGATTGGCACGTTGGAGGATGCTGCGCGGCTAGGTATCTTAAAGGGACTTTGGGTTGGTCGCCGATGCGATTTTAAGCGAAGGTTACTCGCGGCAATGGGACTCATATATATAATATACCCAAGTATACGCGGGAAATCACTCGCGGGTATAGGTGCACTGCACCTCCGACATAATTCTTTCAGGGGAATAAAGGGCGGGAGCATAAAATACCATACTTTTGTATACGTAGTGCAGTGGCGTAGGATAATATTGCACAGTACACATCGGTTTACGAGGGGACGCAAGCGAGGTGCCAACTACCCAGTTAAGGGATAATCTTATCGGTTTTCTTAATTACGCCGGGGAGAGGCTGCTCACACAGGGATACGGGAGTTTCAGCTCCGACGTCGTAAAAACCGGTAATATAATCGAGGCTGAGCAACGAAAATTACAGGTCTACCTGTGCTCGTGCGTTTGGATTGGAAGGAGGAGGAGGAGGAGGGTTGCCCGCGAGTACTTTGGCCGCGTGTAACGCAGGTATGCGCGAAATTGCGAGCGAAAGAGCGAAAAATGAGCTTGTTATGGGGTGAGAAGAGGTGTGTTCGCTGGGGGGACAAGTCGGTAGCTGTGGGAAATGACTTTTTGTTTTTCTCTCTCTCTCTTGGAGGAGTTTTTTTTTTTTTTTCATGGAGATCGGATGGTAATGCGAAAAGGGACATATCCTCGTACCGGTAATTTTGGGGAAAAATTGGGTGCCACCACCGCCTTGTACGTGTTGATCGGTTTGAAATTCACGCTTCGGATGTTTTTTTTTTTTCACAAGTTGTTCGAGTAATTGCGCGTGTCGAAAAAGTCACCGAGAGTTGAGAACTTTTTACGATAATCACGTATATTTTCGGTGGAAGAAATTCGATATGCCACAGCCACTTAAATATTATAATACTGATCCAAACTACGTTACGTACCGTAAGTATATACATTTTACATAACATCGAATTTTCGAGCAACATATCCTTTGAGCATACGCTTGATTTTACCAACAAATTTCTGAAAAATTGAGTCCTTAAAAAATTGTTCAAGCACTCTCTAGTTACAATAATTTTTAGTAATTCAATGTTTGACTTTTCGTATCAACTTCCTCGTGAACGGAAGCACATATATCGCAACTACCCGATTCGAAGCGCATCGATAATTAAAGCGTGTGACTAAATTAATCGTCCGGGTCATCTATATACGTAAGTACACGTGTTTCCGCGTACGTGATCTATGTATGTGAATATAATTATTATGTACATATGCGACTGTTCTTCATCAGCACACACTACGTGCAGGAGAGGGGGGGCCAAACAGCTCATGCATGTATAAACGTTACGTATCCAGTGATGCACTATATATAGAGTCGCGTAACGTGTGCTTTCGCGGCACTATGTACTATTTACGCACAGCGTGTGTACATGTTTTTGCACTCGGAAAAGAAACCGCGTCAAGCGAGCGAGCGTGGTAATGAGGGACGGGCAAATGGAGCGTCTTATGAAATATGCAAGTCCCGTCGTCGCGGTAAACGCCGCACAATTACGTATTATTCGGAGGTGAGGAGAGAAACCCATCCACCCCCTTGCAGGTGGACAAAACAAAACAAAATACGCGACACACGTGTAAAATCGCAAAAGACAAAACGGGGTCGAAACAGATAAATATCGCTTCACCGAATCGTACCTGGATTTTTCAACGCCAAAGTGATTATATACCTGTGACCCGCACGTGCGAACACTACAAGTGTAACGACATGTCGAACCGTGTATTTATACATAATATATATTGTGTGTTGTACAGGTTGTCGTTGCTGATGTTACAAGAGTATTTTCCGTGTACCGTATAAGTATATAGGTACGGGAGAATCGATATTTCGAGGGGTGTTGTCGTCGCTGTTATTAACCGGATGAATAATAAACTACGATCACGGGTATACGCGACTGCGTTACGTTACATTTGCGAGTTTGTATATTTTTTCAAACCGTGGAAAAAATACAAGACGAAAGACTCGATGTATAGGGAATGAAATGGAGAAAGGTTCGATTCTCGTCCAAGACCTGTGCAAATAAAAGGCCCGTCCAAGCGACGCTCCACACTTGGGTGCTCCCTCGCTATCGCGCAATTAAGATCTTTCGCGGCGCGTCGTCCTCTCTATCTGTTTGCGTTTCGATATTACGTTGTCGTCCAACATCGATTTCTTTTCGATTTGCTCTTCGTAACAATAACCTCTACGATTTTTTTTTTTTTTTCTGTCTCTCCTTCGGAGCGATGATAACAACAGCTTCGGTGATCCTCGGAATCGAACTGAAAAAAAAAAAAGATTCGGAAAATGATAACGGTTTTTTTTTTTTTTCCTTTCCCCACCCAAACGTGTCCCGCGTGAAGATTGTACAGGAGCGTATCGGCGCGCGGAATCTGCTGTCACGCCCGGGTGGCCCCGTCGCGCCGCCCTTCGAGTGTCCACTCTCCCCCCCTGCCGCCCTTTTGCAAACGTTAGCGCGGGAAAATCGTTTGGCCCCATCACGGCTAATCGTCGCCGGTCATCTCCTCCTCCTCCCATAACAGGTATCAAAGCGTGATGGTTTCGTGCGAGACATCGTTTTTTTTTTTTTTTTCCTTTCGTTTCGTCGTAGAAAATGACAGTAGTCCACGGCAAATTACCCGGGGCCTCGTCCATCGAGAGGGAACACGTGATAGGTGTACAACTTGCGCGCACACAAAAGAGAAATTACCGAAAAGGAAGGAGGGAAAGAAGTGTAGGTGCCCCAAAGGGTAGCGTCCCTCGTATTCGGCTTCTGCTTACCGATCTTACATACCGATAGCGCCGCTCGGCTGGTTTATACTTCGACCCTCGTGTGTGTGTGTATAATTGCGCTATACCTCTCGCCACATATATGTATGTGCAAAAGCGCGAGTGCACCTATAAATACGTATAGATATATATATACACGTGGAAAAGCATGGCAAGTGTGACCGCTCATTTTGGTAAATTTGAATTGCAAATGAGCTCCCGAGGAAGGGATGTATGAAAAAATAATGTATGCCGCAAAACCAGAGCTTCGTGCCTCGTGCTAACGCTCCGCGGTGTGTGTGTGTGTATTATACGTGTATTTAATTCTCGGCTCGGTTACGCGTGCGCGCTTGCACGGATTTTCAAGATCGAAGATCGAGATCCCGCTCGGGCTTTGCCTCGTGAGTGTGTATATATATATATACCTGGCATGGGTTTTGCGGTAAGGGTATAATGTATTCAAAAAAGGGAGGAAAGTGCAAACGCGCGAGCCACGCGAGCTGGACGTGTATATTATATATGTATAATATATTATACCCTATATTATGTATGCATATAGGGTATACCGGAACGGTGTAGAGAGAAATGAGATTTTGGCTATACCACATATTATAATTCGCGCGTGTATATTATTCAGCGTTGTTATAATATCGGCTTCTTATTTCTATAGGTAATGGTAATTTGCTTTAATTGGCCGATACGAGTGCCTTGACCGATTTTTTTTAGTTTTTTTCGCTCACCGTTAGTATAAGTTTCATTCCTATGGTATTGTTGGTTTTCATCGATTTTGGAATCACATCGCGCGCGTTTACTTTTCTACTCTGCCAATAGTATTTGCTCGATGAGAGAAAAAAAGATCGCGAAAGTTATATTATTACGTAAAATCGTATTAATAGGTGTATCGTTATCGTGAATACTTTTTGCTCGATTGTATATGGACTCTCAATATACGCTCATCGTTGAAACCGACATTACACATTCTCCTTGCGTATAGAATCGGTAGCTCTCTCGATCTCGCACAGTACAAGAATCGAGAGGTAGATAGATACACGCGAGTGTCAGTAATAGGTACACGGTGCAGAGGACAATTCCCGTACACCCCGGGTTGTAAACGTTATTGTCTCTGTCAACCGCATTTGGGGCAAGTGTATATATACCGTGGGAGGGGGCGCATACCTGCAGCTCAAGTGGACAGCGTATTACCAAAAGGGGCCCAATAACGCTGGCATCTCAGATACGGATCTCCGACACTTCCGTCGTCGTAGTCGTTGGAACCCACGTGTACAACTACGTGATTATCGGACGACACTGCTAAGGCTTATTGCACACCATATTATATACGTACACGTCCGGTCGACTGTACACGACGTACGATGGTAGCGCGGGGGGAAGAGAGTCGGGAAGGGGGGGGAGGGTGGGACAGGTGACATCTGCCCTCGGTTAGATAAGGGGGGCCGACGATCGTCGAGAAATAGGTGACGAGGGGACAGACGACACTCTCTCGAGTAATTACACGTACACATCACCCTGGATCGCGTGGCGGTGGTAACGAGTGATAAGGGGACTCAAGGCGCTCCCACACACGTCGGTGTATTATTATGATTATACACTTGCCGGATGTACACGCCCACCGTCCCTATCGACATTAATGCATACGTATATATGCGTATATAGGGGCTTATACCGATTTCTCGCTCGAACGTCATCCATTTTATACGTATGATTGTTGTGGAAAAAAAAAAAAAAGATCAATCAACAGCAATGGGATGTACATACATGCATACATACATACAAATATATATATATATTTATCCTGCCCGGAGCACAGATGACGACAAAAACCAACTATTTGCAGCAAGTGGCGACGCCGAGCGTCGTGAAAAAGATACTGCGTATGAAGCAGGAGCAGCCGACCATGTTCGCCTGGGAGATAAGGGAGCAGTTGGCCAGGCAGGGCGCCTGCGATCCCCAAAGCCTGCCCTCGGTGTCCTCCGTCAATAGAATACTGAGGGGCGGTGGCCTCCCGGCCGAGGTGCACCCCGGCCCCGGTGGACTCGAGTCCGCCCCCGCGTCTCCCTACTCCCACCAGCAAGTGTCGCCGCCCGGCGCCCCTGCCATCCCCGGAGGAGGTGAGTTTTTTTTTTTTTATCCACCGATCGTCATTTATCGATTGATCTTGTCGCGTTCCCTTTGGTCGCCGAAATCCTTCTCGTTCGCACCTCTCTCTCGAGATCATCTCCGGAGGGACGTTGGCGCTATCTTGACTCCTCATCTCTATACACACGCGTATGCGACAGCTGTCTTCTCGTTCCGATCCGGAAGCGTAAGCGCGAAAGGAGAGGAAGAAAGGGGACGCCTAGGCATATATACACACGCGCGCGTTTTTAGACCATTTTTGCTAATGGCCCCGAGAGCGCACCTGTCGGCTTTCTGGGGGCCATATCGTGCAAAACGTTTTTTCAAAGACGATCATCACCAGGGAAATTAAGTCATTAGAGGTTCCTGTTTTGCCGAGCACGCGAATTGTGATTATGATGTGTATATATATATGCACGCGCGTTGTGTCCGATGTACAAGTATTGTATGTATATACATATTATAACAAAGTAGACTATGGACGAATCTCGGTTTTTCGGTTAATATGGGCGTCAAAGTTGGCGCGTTAGCGGTTGTTTTTTCCGGAATAGGTAGAGTGGCGGCGCCCGCGGTTCTTTTTGCGAATGCACCTTTGATGAATTTCACGGAGAATAGAGACTTTGAGAGGTGTATGCCCACGGGAGGTGTCGAGATGCTCAGTAAATGGATAAAGGCACGCGATACAAAGTCTTTTTGCCTATGGCACGTGATGGCTCGAGTTTTGTTACATTTAAAACCCCAATTTCAGAGTCTCTGTTGAGGACGGACTACCAGTTCTTTTACCCTGGCGCTCTGGGTCCGCTGCACGTCTCGGGCGCCCCGACGCCCACTTGGAACTCGAGTTTTTACTCGTCGCTGTACCAAGCGACGAGCCTCCACCTGCGGAACGGAGTCCAGTGAGTATCGTATTGTCCTTCAAAAAAAAAAAACAAGAAAAATGAAGTGAAAAAAACTAAATAATGTGTGTGAAAAACAAAAAAAGCAGCCTCGACGCCCAGGAGTCCCAGTCGCAGACGGCGATAGAGGTAAAGTCGAGCTCGAGCTCGCTGGTGGGCAGCGACGACTCCCTCGACAAGAGCGACCTGGACGACCTCCCGCGTTGCGTCGCCAAGGCCAAGAGCACCAGTCCGCCGATGGTCGAGATGGGCGGCAATCGCAGCGCTTTCATCCGCCACGTGGGTGGCAGGGCGCGCTCCAGCGACGCCCAGCAACCGCAGCCGAGCCCCAGGAAACGCAACCCCTACTCCATCGAGGAGCTCCTTAAGAAGGACGAGGGGAGGATCGCGGCCAAGAGGCCGAGGCTGCTTCTGGACACGGGCGTCGTACAGCCCTGCGGCATCGTCGTCGGCAAGGACGTCTGAACGTCCTTTCCACTTCTCCACAGTTTTTTCTTTCTTTCTCTTGAGATAACCGATCATTTAACTGCAGGCGATCGACTGCGTCTCTGCAATTTTTTTTATGTTTTTTTTTTTACATTGTACACGCACGAGCGAGCTCGTTTTTTGTAAATACACTCCGGGATCTATATAGAAACGCTTCCTCCGTTCTGCATCTTGACTTTTGTTTGTAGAAATGTAACCAAGTATACCGGTGTATACCCCCCCCCACTCCGATGTATACTGTATATTGTATAAATACTCTCGAGATGTATATATACGGGTAGATGTCACCATGAAAGAGTAGCACGGATATAGGTATATACTCTGTTGACTCTTGGGAACATTTATGCATCAAACCGATTATATCCGATGTGCAAGAAAACGCCACGTACTCGTGTGTTGCCCAAAGGGTTGATGATTGACAAAAAAAATCCAAATTTCTTGGTCGCGATCGCGGTAATTGGTAATTACACGCGGCTAATTTATTCCGTACACACGTGTGTACACGGTGGCTTCAAAACGCAGTATATAGGCTTGCCATAAATCACCGAGTCGTCATGGACGGAGGTTATTGCATTCGCGCTGCGAAGTAGGGGCCGTAAAGGAGCGAAATTTCGCGCACAAGTAGCCCAGTAAAGCGATAAAAGCACCCGTCGGCTTGTCGCGTGTATTATGTATCTACGGCGGAAATGAGAAGAAAAAAAAAAAAAAAAAATAGCATATATGGGGTGCACTAAAGCCATTCGTCGGCGCTGCCTAATGAAGCTCTCGCGCGAGAGTCTAAACGCCGATCCGTTTATTGGCTGGTGGATCCGATGCGCTTAAATGGTCGTATATATACACAGCAGTGGCGGGTGCTGCTGTCCGCGTGCACGCCATCGGCGAGGGTGTTTTATGCGTGTGCGCGTTCTTTTACGTGGTCTCGAACATTTTGTTCCCGCGACTCGACGAAACTCGTCTCACGCGACATCGGTACTATGTCGTGATGGTGACAAATGCGCCGTATATACGTACACATATATGTAAGCAAACGAGGAAAATGTGTTTAAAAGCACTTCGAGGTGTTTTTGATTGGGTTGTTTAGGAATGTCGGAGCAACTGTGTACTGGATATGGGTTTTCTTTTCGCATACACCGTTTGAGAATAAACGAATTTTTCTCCACAATTCCGAGTTCAACTTGTACATGTTTCATCGCGTATATAGTTTTGTAAGAGAGAGAGATATGATGATGACTCCCGGTGTCGTAGAATTTAATGTTGTAAAGTTAAGGCGAGTTGTATAAATGTGAGGGAATTCATGTGATAATATATGTTTCGAGAAAAATTACTTGTTGTTAATCAAGCCATAAAATGAATTGGCGTGCCATTTGATTGCGACGCGCGAGGCCATTGTTGATGAAGAAAAGAAAAGTCAGGAAAAAAAGAAAAAAAAACAAAAAAAGTAAATAGTATTTTTCCTCCTCTCTGTATGATATAGTTATTTCCTTCGACATAAATATGGCGTACGAGAATCACCGAAGTTTATTTTTGTCGAAAAAAAAAAAAAAAAAAACAAAAACAAAATTGGATTTTGACTGTGTAGCGATTTCCCCCCATGATAAGGTATGATCGAAATACGAGAAAAAAAAAGTCTTCAAAGTACATTTGTCCTGTATTATAATATTAAAAATATACTAGTCAAAAATTAAATTGTTGTTTTTACTTATATGTATACTTACTCCAAAGTGACGTAAGCATCGAGGTTCGCATTTATTTTACAGCCTTTGGTACGTGGCTGTGTGTACGGTTGCATATGATCCGGAGTATCACTACACTGAAGCAATGACATATTAACCAGCGCCATAATTATTTCTTATCCGTAGCGTGGGCTATGAAAATATATGTTGGTCAAAACAAGTGACAATTTTATTTACGTTATAAATATACTATGATAGTTGGTGTATAATTTTGGCCCAGAAACAGTTGTATACCTAAGTACACGGTCTATTAAAATTCTCATAATTTAATTACCTACTGGTAATTTTGTTTATCCATGAAAAATTAATTTGTGTAAAATTATTGCGGCTCATGACTTCCGTGTCGTAAAATTGAGATAAGCAAGAAAATGTATACATGTTCGTCAAAAACTTATAAATTTTTCGTTTGTTTATTTCATCATTTAAAAAATCAAAGTATAATTTTGTTACAGCCGAAACTTTCTATCGTTTAAAAAAGATTGTGGAATTTCTGATCCTTTATCAAAGCAGATATTTCAAATTTATAAAAAAATGTTTCAAATATTTAAAAACATATCATTATTAAATACATCGTATATATACCGTTTACTTGTAAATTCTCAGCTACTGGCAAGCAAAAAAAATTCTTTCATATCTTATATCCCAAATGTATGACATATTTTATGAAAAGTAGGAATAATTGATCAAAACGACACTTTTACTTTATTTTACGGTATAAATTTTATGTATAAATACAGTAACGCTACAGATAAAGGGCAATATTTTAAAATCGTACAAAATACATAGAAAACACTTTTTTCATCCTATTATGCATTAAAAATTAAAAAAAAAAAAAAAAAAAAAAAAAAACACTTGTATAAAAAAATTGGCGCTCCCAAGAGCTCCGTCCAATCACTCTCAACAAGTAACAATATTGTTTCACACCATTCAGTCGATTTGTAACACACCAATCATCAAACGTAAATCACTTACTTTCTATTTATTCAAAGTCAAAACATAATAGTGTTGAATATACAAATATGTACTCAAGTATACAAAAATCTACGCTTAGAGACAACGGATTTTTTTTTTTTTTCTGCAAGAGTAAATTCGAACTATTTACTCCCGCGGACTCGTGAATAATAAAACGTAGAGAAAAAATAAAGTTAAAGCTCAAAAAAATGTTAGTTTGCAAAAAAAAAAAAAAAAAAATCAAATGTATCCAAGCAATTTACGAAAAGACACGCAACAGTTTAAATATTAGGCGCACATTGCATCGCGAAATTTATACTCTATAGAATACATAATACTCGAAACACTGGGGGCATTTCAACGCTGATCACAACAAAGAAAGACGCAACGCACAGATAAAAGCTCGCGGGCGCCGAGTCTCCCGTTCTGGCAGTGCAGTTGAGTAAACTTATACAAAGAAGAAGAAGAAAAATGGAAAAAAAAAAAAAAAAAAGGTCCCGCCGATCAGAGCTGGAAGTTGTGTTGCGAGTGGTTGAGCGTGTTGTTGGACATGGCGTGTAGGGGGTGCGACTGCGAGGCGGCAAACAGACTGTGGTGCGAGTGCGACTTTGCCCGGGAGAGCTCGCTGTAGCGGTCCTGGTCCGGCGGGGCCACAAGGAGGACCGGCCTCAGCGACAGGGACTTGCGCGAGCCAGCGATGCTCTGCGCCTCGTTCACGTAGCCCGGGTTCACCTCACCTGCGGAAATTTCATATTGAGCAAAAAAAACAAATGGCCACGCGAGAGGTTTTGTCGGTATGTGTCGTGGTTTGTTGGCGTCACCTTTGTACAGGGATCCGTTGTTGAAGGGCTCCGGCTGTAGTTTCACGTGCCTCGAGGCCAAGATGAAGGCGAGCGCGGCCAGGGTTGCGGCGTCGAGGGCCGCGATGGCCGCCAAGGGTATGGCCCATCGCACGGCGCACGCCCCTGGGTTGTACCTGTGGGACAAGGTCGATCGTTTTACTCGATACACTCGAATGAATACAAAAAATTACCATCTAGAATAATTACATGCACATGAACTCTTGAAGATTGATATTTTCGCGAAATGAGTATTTTTTTATTTTAGAGAATTCAAGTCATTTTGATGAGTAAAGAATAAAAAAAAAATTCTGTTTTTAGGGTCCGTAGCTTCAAGGCGAAGGACTCTTTTGAGCCTCAAATCTTGCTTTTAAAACTCAACGAATAAAATTTTTTCACAAAAAAGTGGAAGTAAAATTTCAACGTTTGATATACCACCGCATTAACGAGTCAATCAATCGACAGTCGAACCAACTGGATAATCAGTTTTTGGCACTTGCATACAAATAACCTCGGCTTGGATCCAGAATCTGGCATTAAAATTTAAGTGCAACTATATAGAACATACCTCGAAGCCGAGGCTCCACAAACGGCGCGAATGTGCGGAGAATCCCATCCAAGGGGATAGACGCAGACTCCGATGGCCATGCAAACAGCTGTGAAAGAAAAAAAAAATCGTAAGTATCGAAAGCCACCCGTGAAAAATTACCAAAAAGGCCCATTTGACCTTTCCCATGGTGAGGAGGTATTTTACCGGTGGTTAGGCACACTTAAACCCAATATGTATGAAAAGGGTGCAGCTGCGCGTGTAATACGTATTCGGCTGTACAAGCGGAGGGGGAGGGAAGGTAGGTATGTAAGTAGGCGAGGTCGCGGCCAGTGAAAGGTATACCTATCCAACGCTGATGGGTATACCTTACCCACATATATACAACACACGCGTGGCAGTCCAACGCTACACTTGGTTACTTTTATACTTTTCCATGTACTTAACTGTAAAAGCGCGTTCGCCTCGTGTGCGAGAGCGAGGGAGAAAAAAGGTGCACTGCGCGCGATAGTCGGGCCAAACGCCAAAGATTGTACCTATACCAACTTTTGCTCCTTTTAGGTATATGAATGAAGTAAGTGTAATATTATATGAGCATTCGCTCACCTACACCGTATACAATAAGTACTACGTTTCAGTAACTTTTGTTAACTCTCGAGGAATCCAACGGGGGGTGGGCCACCTGTTTTCTCTCTCTCTCTCTCCGTGCCCGTTTTATTTTCACTCGTTTGTTTTGGCGCGCGTTAAGTATAAGCGTGAGAACGCGAATCGCGGGCACTGCGTTGAAAATGAGAAGAAAAACAAAAAAGAATCGAGTTTAACAACAACCGATTTTAGTTGGGAGATATTACACGATCGTTTAGGGAAAAGCTCTCCCCTTTCGAGATGATTATGCATCGTGAGCTTTTATGTCTATTGGTGGGTATATCATTTTTCGAAACAAAGACAACAGAGAGAGAAGACTTTCACTCACCATCAGCGAATTGTAGGTACCTATGTACCAAAAGTAAGCGTGTACAAATTATACATTTCACATGCACGAAGATAAAGGGGGAGGGAGAGAAGCAAACGTACCCATACACGTATATGTATATATACGGAAAGGAGATAAAGAGAGTCGGCGAGTGAATCAGCGCTACCAGAGGCTTTAAAATTAGCCGTTCCAGCCCGGATTCCGCGCACGTGATAATATGTGTGCGCGAGCACGTATGTAATATAAGCCAATACTTACATGGGTTTGGGTCACGGGGGAGCGCCTTAGTCCCCCCCTAAGTGAACGTGTTTGCGTATATAAAAGCGAGAGCGGGTGCAACTCTACCCCTCCGTACATGTATCTTTCTATCTTTCGTTAGTCGAGCGTTGAATAACTTCTTATGTACCTACAATACACATCGGTACATGTAGCCGCGGCCGATCTTTTCGCGCGATAATTAGAGAGACCGGCCGATCGCAATGAGTCCTCCCTTTGGCTTTATTGCTATGTACAACCTTATATATACCCATGTGTACCTACTTATTGATTGCACAACGCAACGATCTATCGAGCTGATAATTGTACTCATACCGATTTATTCCCACCGTGTGAGAATCGCGTCTGCGCGAGACGTGTTTTTACTTTTCGGCACGTCAACAAACGGTTCGTTGATTTTATACTTTTTTTTTTTTTTTTTTTTTCTTTTTCTTACCGATCAAGTTTCGCTCGTTGTGTGGTCACGTTTTTCGTTAACAAAAGGGCGGAAGAAGGAAAAAAAAGTCCCGGTATCTATATTAATTTGACGAGCCTCTCGTTGCAAGACTCGAAATCGCAGTCACGTCGCTTCGATTAATTATGTACATAGACACGACGTGACCGGCCAATCCTTGTATACATGTACACGGATATAGGTGCATACCGCTGAAATATCAATTTGGTCGCGTGATTGTTACAAAGACCGCGTGAAGTCAAACAATTAAATATCGAGATGGGCGAAAAATGTGATTGAACGACCAGTCGATTTTTGCAAAATTTTTTTCCATGTCCGACCAATAATTTCCCAATGAAAAGCCATGGGGTATATCACAGCGAGAGTCGCGCATTGGATGAGTGTCACCAACGAGATGTACCTTATACGCAGACGTGAAATTCGAGAGCGGTATTAATAACACGCGTTGCACGTATGACTATATATACATTATACAGGAGCGTCGTAGCGACCTCATCTCCGTAACGGTTCATTTTGTGCCAGCGTCCTCGTTGTCGTCTCCGAACGCACGTTATACTTGATTTTTTCCGCGTTTTTTTTTCTTTTTTGTTTTTTTGTTTTTCGTCGTTTCGGAAAACACTCAGTTTGCCGGTCATCAATTAAAAATAAGTTTCGCGTACGCAAACATGGTAATTCATATCGGAAAAATTGGTAGAAAGTTGCGCGTATATTACGCTAGCAATAAAGCAATACTTATAGGAAAAACATAGCTTATCCGCGCGGTATATATACAGTATTATTTTCCATACGAGCTGGGAAGAAAAATTCGCGGGTTTTAGCTTTCCAAGAGCGCGAATCGTATAGTATCCACGTGTTTACGTCGCACGGACACGTATGTACCGCAAATTAATATTTTTCTTTTTTTTTCTCTTTGCTTCTTACGTTACCGATGTTTTATTACTTGCATGAAATCGGACGACTGGCTCGTGTATGATTACACGCGTGAACGATCGAAAGTGAAATAATGAAACGTACCAAGGATTGCGGTATTTATTGTAATTTATGGTACTGATATACGTGAATATGTCCGTAAAAAAGTACTCTGACTGTACAAGCCGAGCAATCATGAAAAAATGTTTATCGATCGAAAGCGTGAATATCGTAAGAAAAAAGTGATTTTTACTAATTTCAAGGTATGGAAAAAAAAAAAAAAAAAATTAGAGATACAAATGCGTACAAGTAAAGATACAAATTTTTTCCGCGCCCCCAATGGGAAATCGCGCGTTAATTGGTCCGCTGTACCCTGCCGCCTCAGCGAGCCCGTCATCTATTTTTTTTACCGTAAAGTTCCAATGGCGCGGCAAGTAAGTATACCTATACATACCTATAGGAAGTTTCACAAAACATGAAACACATATATGTGCACTTACAAGACACAGCAGCGCTGGCGCGTATATGCAATAATCACTTCCCGCTGAGTGCCCGCTTCCTTTTTCGTGCCCAGCTCTGAGAAACCTGCTAATTGCCCGCGCGTATATTTCTAGCTCAATTTTTTGCGCGTCCCCTTCTTCTATCCCCGTCTACGTTGACAAACGTCGAGTAGGTATGCGAGGATGGAAAAAAAAAAAAAAAAATTCAATGTCTAGATATTTTTCACGTCCCGCAAATTGTCGGTCTCGAATGGTTTGTTAACATTCCCTCGAGCTTCCCTTCGATGATACCTTTTGAGAAATAAAAAAAAAATCGAGTCGGGAAACAAAAATTAAAAGGCAAATGTAGCGAAGATTATAGATGTACGAGCGATTATTGTCAAGGCGATGGTTTCTTTTGCTGCGTATCCTGTTTTTAAACTATATCATCGTCGTCTCAGGTGCAGAGTCTTTAAATGTTAACCAAACCATTTTAAATAAAATTTAAGATCCGATGGTCTAGTTCATTATCCACTTGAACCATAAAATTAGTTGCAGTGGCTATTCTATAAAAAATGTTCACGAGTCAGTCACGAAAATAAAAAGGTTCGTGACGTTCTCCTCTGCTCGAAACAATGGTAGATCCAACCCCTGCCCCAACATTTCTCCTCCTTTCCATTACGTGTACAGGACGTGTACTTGGATTACGTAACTATAATTGCCATAATCAATTGTCATGTTTTCTCCGCTTGGCGCTCACTTGGCCGAACACGAATTTGTCGTCCACGGCGTCATTTTCGTCGTAAAAACACTTGATTTTGCTAGTACGCAACAACTAAATGATAATATAGTACTACTCGGCCCAATTGCAACCCACTTTGTTAGTACACCTATACAGCTACCGGTGATGGTCGTTACCCGCCTTTCGAAACAACCAACCTGCAGTTAGAGGACGAAAACCGCCACTTTCCGCCACTTTCGCAAACTCACCGTGACTCGGACGCTTCCGATATATATATATATGTACCTACTCACTTTCGGCGTTTCGTCGGTGATTTATTCACTCGCGGAATCGGCCCATCGCCTATATACTCGGGAGGGGGGGGGGTGCTAGTGGACTTTCTAACGACAAAAACTGCATCACCATTTCCGCGGATCGATTTTCTCAAGGTTTTACTTTTTTTTCGCGTATATACATACCGATTTTTGTTTACGCGATCGAAGCGAAAACACCGGTCGGTGCCTCAATATGGTTGTTATATACTTTTCGGCTTTCTCGCGCGTTTGTTGATCTTTTGCCTCCCCTTCGTCCACGCACGTCTGCAGTCCATACAGCTCCAATGTTTTCGCTCCTATATAGTGAAAACACGACTCCCCGCGCTACATGTATATAGTTTTCCACGGTGCTAAGAAAAGCACACCGGCTCTGGCGCGCGTCAGATCGAACAATTTCTCCGATCGGCAAACTATGTGTATACCCCATCGTCTCTCTATAAACGCAGTTGTTTGGCGAACCGTGTAAACTATACACATTGGTTACGAAACAGTGTGCGAACTGAAGTGTAAAATTGAACAATGATCGTTGTTGCAGGGCCGTTCAATTCGATTTTACGTTCGCGGCGTTATTTCTCGCTTGTACGTTGGACAAACACTTTTTTCCGAGTGTAATGTGTATACTATACGGGGGAAATCGTGCGATCTAACAATTTCGAGGAACATGGCAAAAAAAAGTTTACCCCCCACTCTGCAGTCTCCTATTCCATGTAAGTGTGTAGTATAGGGGAGCTTTTCCCAGGAGGTGAGTATATTATAATATAATATATACACGCAAAGGACAAATGATCGGTGTACGACAACTGGGATTGAGAGAAAAAAAGGAAAGAAAAATGTAGCTTACCGGAAATAACCTGCATCCAGCCGCAAATGTAGAAAACAGTGGTCGTCTGGCAGAAGAAGAAGAGCATCATGGCGCAGATCGAGGCGAGAGCTATGACCACGGCTATCGCCACGAGGATCGTGCTAGTTCGGAATGGCACGTTGGAAATCGACGACAGGTCGTCGAGCCGGCCCACGCACTCCTCGACCAGTTCGGCTGAAAGTGCACATTGTACGCGGAACGGTGAGATTGTTGGGTTGCTTTTTTTTCATCTTCTCTCGTGATGCGTTTTTTAATGGGTTTGGAGTGAAAAATCGTACCATATACCTCACGGGGCTTTTTACCGATTTGAGGTAAATACTTTTCTCTTGCTTTTTTTTTTTTTTTTTTCTGGGGCACAAAAAATAACTTTCTTGTCGGTTTTGAAATAATTTGTTCATCAAAACCATGTTAAAAAAAAAAAACAACTATAGAAAAACCGTGAGTCATAACGAGTAGACAAAAAATAGACGTCTGTTGGTGTTGACCAATTTTGCATGAGAAGCGAAAAATAACTGTAACAGCAAAATAAAAATCACGAGGTGCGGTATTAGTTGAAAAACAAATAATTGTTTCCGGTAGTACAAAAATACGCGTTAAAGTAAAAATTAAATTTAGTAGCGAAACATTTGAAAAATAATCGGTAGAGAGAGTACATTTTGCCAAATGGACTGTCGGTGGTTTTCTCTGGCACAATAAAAGAGAGATGCAAAAGAAAACCAACATTCGACGTGATCATCGAGGAGTTCCTTATGATTTTACGATCTGGGGAAAGTCATTTTTTTCCGATACCACAGTCCGTAAATCTTATTTATTTTTTATTCGCAAGACAAATCACTATGTAAATAAGCATAAAAAGAAAAGAAAAAAAAAAAAATAGCAACGAGGTGGTTGTAAAAATATACGTTGTGCAGGCTCACGAAACTCGAAACGGATAATTTGTCTTTCAGTCGTGCGGTTGAAAAGGAAAACTTTCCCAAGCACCGCGTCATAAAAATCAAATATCGAAAAGCGCGATTACCGTCGAAATAAGCCATAAATTTGAATAATAAAATCTCGCAAGACAACAGACCACGAATTAACGTTCACCACCCTCTTGGCTCTGTACCGATCTTGACCCTAATCCGAGTAACCATACCTCCAATGTATGTATATAAAACCGAAACAACACAGCTCTCGAGGGGTCGTGGGTTCGATTCCCGGTCGGGGCACTCAGATTTTTTCTGATGGTTCTTGCCAGGTATTAAATCCATGAAACCGACTTAGGGATAAGGCTTAATTTTAAGATAAAAATAAAAAATACTGCGTGACCGGGGAGATATATAGATACAAACATACAAGCGAATATGAAAAAGACATGTAATGACAGCGAAAAAATAAGATAAATGTTTATAATGATATGATGTAACGATATGCAAAAAGACAATGTAAAAAATGATTCAATGAACAAAAGGAAAGAAAAGTGTACATACCCATAGTAGGTCAGTACACTATAATATAAAAAAAAAAAAAAAAAAAATGTATATATAAATAATAAAATCTGATGTTGTGCGCACGAGTACAATAGTGACGTAATTACCAGTTCCGCCGAAGCTGCACCTCATCCACAGGCCGAACCTGCCAGGATTCTCGTGCTGGAGATCGCCGAGCCACTCGGGCGTGATGAAGGCCACGACGCCTATTATCGCGTAACATATGGTGAATATGCCCCACAGCACCCCGATGGCCCTCGAATTCCTTATGTAGTTCGTCGCGTACATGTGCGACGACTCGACGTACTCTACCTTCGAGCCCATCTTCTTCTTTTTTTTTTTTTTTTTTTTTTTTTTTTTACAAGCAAGATATACAGGTACTTGCTGCTGCTCCTTCTCTCTGCGTCTTTCTTGTCCTCCCTCTCTGTGGACGTATCACAACGAAAGCCGATAAGAACTCACATCGAGAGTACATGGCAGCATTTGCATTCCAACGTGTACTTATACATGTACCCATTGTTCGCTGTTTCTGTTATATATAGTGCATACCGCGAGCACATGTTACTTGTCAGACAAAACCGATCCCACACCTTTGGGGATCGTCATTGGTTTTTTCGGTTATACACTGTAACTTTGACAGCGTACAGGTATTCGAGCAATTGCACGAGGAAAAAAAAAGGCAATGGAAATGCAAATCGTGTACGTTCAAAGTAACCGGTATCGGATGAATATTTATCGAACGGAACGTTGCAAGTCTCGTAACCGGCCGAAGCGAAAAAAGGATGTGTGTCGATGGTTTCCTTCCGATAACACACGTACTTTCTCCGCGATCTTTCGTACGCGGTGGCAAATGAGATAGCCTTTTTCCCGTAACAATTGCACAATTTGCACGCTTACGTGTATCCTAGCGCGTAACATGTGAGAATTTTTTCTTGGGCGATCGGTATCGGTACGCGCTTTCAAGGAAAAAAAAAAAAAAAAAACCTTCGAAACAGAGCCACAAGAGAGGTATCGAGTACTCACCTGTCCTCCTGCGCGGAGACCCTTTTGGCTCTCGTGTGGTAATCCTAACTCACGTCCATCGGTGTATATACACACACACGTATATATAATATGTCAGCCGATTTCTCTGCGCCCTCAAACGGGCAGTACCTCGCAGAGCAACAGGATGAGGAGCACGAGCTCGAAAAAGCCGAGCTTCACGCCGCAGACGCACACAAAACAAAGTACGAGGATCAACACACACACGCACGCGCGCGCGGCCAACACGACCGACGGGATCTCAATGTTTGCGGGCGGCGCCGATGGGACCGATGCTCATCTTTCGCCGCCAAGTCGTCGTCGACTGAGCCGTAACGGGGCTTTCCCCGCGAGTATATTATGCGCTGCCCGATTTTCCTCCTCTCCCCGGCCGCCACTCTTTTATAAATATACACGCGCAACGCTCGGACGTGTATATATATGTACAAACCTCCTCCTCTTTCGCGGGTACACTGATGTTCTCCTGTGGGAGCGCGCTCGGTGTACGTCTTCGCGAGCAGGTTTTCAGAGGACGCGGCTCATCGCGGATGGGACGCCGATATGCCAAAATGGCGCTCTCTCTTGGGACGCAGGAGGAGGCAGTCGCCAGGTGAGAGACACGGAGCTAAAGAGAGAGAGAGAGAGGGATTAAAGAAAGGAACGCTCACCTGGTCGTACTCACTTTATGTAATGTGTGGAGAGACTCGGATGGGGTCCTTTTATGACGTGGGAGGGGCTCTTTGAAACTTCTTCTTGGGCGCCTGATTTATTGTTGTTTGTCTTCCCCAAGTTCCTGAAACATCAAATGACGGTACAATCGGTTGCTTTACATAACTCGTTTGGTGGAGAAAAAAAATCGGTAGATCGGTATACCTCCGCCCGCGCATGAGCGGGAGGAAAGCTATCATTGTTCACGCATTTATACACAAGCACGCTCTTTGGGTGTGGGCAAAGTTTCTCTTTTAACTCGGTGCGTTTTTCGGGAAAAAAGTTGACGGATGATTTTGTTTTGTTCACGTTGCAGATGTAGAAATGACGCAGCAATCGTTTTTCTTTCTATTCCGCAATGTAGGTGTAGGTAGCCAATTTGCGGGAAAACGAGAGCTCTTCTCTCTCGCGGCTATACTTGGAAGATAATGAGCGCAAAGTATAAAATAGGAGAGTGTACGCTCTGAATTTCCCTACGCTGGATTTAGCTCGATTCGCGAGATGTCTGCAGTTTCCCCGAAAAATAACACCGGTGATATCACTCGGTGTGAGTCGCAATAGATGCAAAAGGTACAACAGAGACAATTTTTTTTATTATTAGAATTTTAGTAATTTTATTGTTTTTTTTTTTTTTTTTCTTTTACACATCGTATAACTAATTTTGATCGATTAATTTTGTTCCATCGAAGCGTTAGAGTATATACCTAGATAAAAGTTATGTATAAACAAAAAAAACTGTTTTAGTATAAAATAAATCATTTGTGGTCCTTTGTTCGTAAAAAATTGTCAAGAAAAAAAAAAAAAAAAAAAAAATCATGAATATTGTTGTGCAATAAGTTCATCTAAAAGTTTTTCAAGCTAAACTAAACTTCGTCTATCTGAAAAGTTATATATTAAATATTATACAAAAATTGTATATTACGGAAGAGCGAATGTTGTAAATACATTCGAAAATTGCGCACATATCACAATAATTAGTTTAAAGTATCATTAGCAGATTTACGCAAACTTTGGCCGGTTTTGAGTCATTGTCTCTAGTTCCATTGAAATAATTGGCTAAAATTTATAAGAGAATAGTGAATGACAAGTCAATTATTATGTTAAATGTTGCGTAATGAGAAATGCATAACGTTATTCATATGTATAGTTATGTACATAAAATAAATTTTACTTAATAAAACAAATCTACCGATGAGAGAACAAGTTAAGTAAAAGTCATTTGCAACAAATTCAACTATAATTAAAATCCCTATTCTCTTAAGATTATAAGGCACCTAGTTCACTTGTTCGTTACAACTCATCATGATCCACGTCATTGTAACTAATTTTTTGTTGAAGCATTTTCAATATTTCGTCCCTTATAGTTTCGGCAGTCGAGCTTTCCAATTTTATTCCATCTTTCAAGCTCTTGCGATGTTGTCTCGTGGAGTACAGTTTTAGCGTAGGATAAGCTCGTACGCCTGATTCTTCGCACAGTTTTCGGTAATGGTCACAGTTCACTTTTGCAAAACGCACTTTACCTTCTAGCAGCTGAAACATTTCATAAGTACAAAATTGTAGTGGGAAGCTTTTCGTACAGTTTTCAATCACGGCCCTTTAAAAAATAAACTCACCTGTGCGGCGATAGCAAAGTGCGGCTCCATAACAATGCAGTGACTGCACCATGGGGCAAAATAATCTACCACCACGGCTTCCTCAGTCTTTAATACAGATTTTTTTATGTTGTTCTCGTTTAAATTTTGAACCTTTACAGGAAGAAATTGAACTATCCACCTTAGAAGTGATGTGTCGTCTCTTTGACCGTTGTTATATATTCTACAAATTTAAATTTAAAATGGTTAATTAAATATTAATTTTTTACAATAAATAATGATAATAATAATAATAATAATACTTACGCTACGGAACTCAAACCTTCGTTACCCAGTGGGTATAGCCTAATTGTTGGATAACTACGAATATTTTGAGCTTGACACAACGATCTTTCTTCTTCACAATCGATGCTAGCGACTTTCACAAATGAAAGAGGCTTCAGCACCTTTGCCACAGAAACCCATTCCGGAGCAAGCTGTTGGCATGGACCACACCAAGGAGCAAAATAATCCACGACCCACAAATGCTTGGACTTCTTCTTTGACAGTTTTTTGAAGTTGTCGGAATTCAAATGAAAGACTGAAAACATTTTAATCAATGATACCAGAACTTTTTTTTACATTGTTCTAAATTCAAAGTCAAAATCAATACCTGTAGGACTAATGGCTTCGTTAATGAATTCCACTATACCGGTTGCAGTTTTTTGGGAAGAGAAGCGATGTGTACGGCTGCCATTAACCAGCATGGCTGTGGGGTACGATTTAATGTTATGTTGTCGGCAAATCTCGGAATGTGTTGTGCAGTCGATTGTTCCAAAATGTAATACTGACGAGTCGAACTGTAGAGAAGCTTTACGAACTTCTGGAAGGAAACGCATGCATGGCGGACACCAAGGGGCATACCAATCTAAAAACCAGGCTTCTCCACTTTCACCACCAAGTATATCATGTATTTTATCGGCTGAAAGAGCCCATACATTTTTCGCTTTCAAACTATTCTTTGCGAAATTTGCTAAATCATTCATACTATTTTTCCCATGACTCAATTCAAATGCACCACCAGGTTTCAAAATACCGTAAGCTGGATAATGATTCACATTTAGACTCTTGCACAAAAGAGAGTATCTTCCACAGTTTATTTTAGCTGCAAAATTACAAAACGGTCATTTAGAATTTGATCCCACACATTTTTTCAATTAATTTTTTTACCTAAATTAACATCCTTTAGTATTCCAGGCAGTTGTTTTAACATGACGTCGAAATCTGTCGCGTGTCCAATGTAAAAGCACAATAACCACCCTTCATTAGAATCCTCTCTTAAATCGTCCAAAATATTCTACAAAAATATATCAGTGGTAGGTAAGTATAGAAGAATGAAACTTACGGTTATTAAAGATAAATTGTACTTACATTCAGCTCATCTTCACTGATATCCTTGGGTTCCGGCAATTGCTCTAATACTTTTTTAACTAAATCTTCTACTTCTAAAATATCTTCAAAGTATACAGGCTTAAACTTAGATTTATTACGTATGGGGAAATACACAGCACTAGACGAGTAGTCAGGCAGTGAATTTTTACAATCATCGTCCTTGCAGTCGAAGGTTTTGACATCCACCATTTGATGCTGAAACAATTATTGGGTGTATTAGATCGTTTGTTCTAAAATTTCAGTATAATGGATTGAATGGATTAATTTTTAATTAAATAAAGGACATACAAAAATAGCAGCCACTCTCAATCTTTCATCTGGTGAGAAACAGTAATGATTTTTACTACATACAAATACTAAGGTGGGCCTCTCAGCTGAATCTTCACCTTTCATTATTCTTTTCCACGCAGACTTGCTTAGTTTACGAATATCTACATCTATTCTATCCAGCACGAACCGCATAATAGCTTCGTAGGACCGTTCACCTCTGTATTTCACACCATTTTTGGAGTTCTAAAAAAGGAATATATATGTAAACAAGATTTTAGGAGCTAAATACTTTTTAAAACAAACATAAATACCGGAGCATAATGTAGTAGACTTGGATACGATTGAATTCCAACTTGATGGCACAAATTCCAGTCATCCTCACAATTAACAGCACCAACCCTGATAACACCTTCAAGATCTTTGGCAACTTTTCTCCAAACCGGAGCCAAATGATGACACTGTCCACATTGTGGAGAGTAAAAGTTGACAAACCACATTTTTTCTGATTCGTGCACACTTTCAACTGCAAAAAAATACATAGCCAGTTAAGTACAAGAGTAAACGACAAACAAAAATAATCATTTGGCTTCTGATGATAAACGTACAAAAGTCGTGTCTGTTTAGAGTCACTATTTGAGGATCATCATCGTAAATTCCAAAATTATTCTGATAATATGTGTACGAGTGGTAATTGCCGTGTCTCTTGGAATCATCCAAGCCCTCTTCTCCGTACAGATCATACTTTTTCCTCGTGTCTGGATCTTTTAATACCTCGTAAGCAGTTGTCAATTTAACGAATTTTTCGTGCGCTTTTGGGTCATCCTAAAACAAACAGTTTCTTCAAACACAATGAACTCGCATGGATATAAAATTTTTTTTAAAGTGATTCTTCCATAGAACTTACTGTGTTTTTGTCCGGATGCTCTGTCACTGCCAATTTTTTAAAGGCCTTTCTGATATCTCGCTGATCAGCTGTTCTATCGATGCCCAACAACTTGTAATAATCCTCGGCCAAAGTGAAGGCGACGAAAGTAGCGAAAATAAACAGCAATGTTGTTTTCCTAAAAAACAAAATTAATTAATCAATAAACAACAAATCAAGCGCAACAACAAAGTAAACAAAAAATTCATTGACACTATTGACATGTCGCGCGTAAAAATCGAGCAATAAGCATTTGTTTTCGTCCGTTATCAGCTCTAATTGTTTACAAGTAAAAAAAAAAATTATAATGTATATATGTATATCTGTACTTAACCTAGCACACTTACATTTTTATCTCCGGCAAATTCATGCTGAGTGACAGGACCAACAGACGCGAGGATAATGAAACCAACCGAAACTTGCAGACGCGTTGAATAACGAAGAGCGTATGTTAAAAAATAAAAAAATAAATCAGTCGTTCACCGTCGCAGCATCATATCTCGAATCTCTCCTCTCCACGTAAGAACTGTTCTTCGTGGCGTCCTGTTTTATAGAGCCGCCCACGCTGGCGGCAGATGATAAACTCGGCGCTCCATTGCTCGTGTGTTTGGAGAGAGAGAGTTGAGCACTTTTTTTCACTACTTAATCCCTGCCCATAAATATAATACCGTAAGCCCCATCAAGCTCTGCAACCGATTTTCCGAAATTATCAAAATATATACACACAACCCACATGTATATATGCAAAATGTAATGGTGTATTGATGTGCTCTCCGATTCGCTGGCTTATTCTCATCTGCAAATCTGCAGGATATCGCAAAAAGAGGGAGAAAAGGGACGCTGTCTGCAAAATAGTGGCGCGAAAATTTGAACGCCCTCTGTCGCGGGTACCCGACGAAAGACCTTGATTGATTGAAAAATCCAAACTAATCAGGATGGATTTAATGGCCCTAGTGCCCGAGTTGGAGCCACAAAATAAAAAGGTGAGTTGTTTCGAGTGTCATTTACGATCGCAGCGCCAATTGCCCGTCAACCGATCAACAGGAGCCGGTTGTAAAACACGATTGCGAAGTCGAGCCCGAGGAAGACGTGGTCAAGGCTTACGCGGGTGACAGCGGCTGTTACGGTCACGTCAGGCGATGGCTCGTACGACAACGGATACTCTCGACCACGCACTACTACGCCCAGACCTGCCTCAAGAGCACCACGGCCGTCAGGCGCGAGATTAGCCAGCACCTCCGGGAGTTTCCCTACATGGTCCATCCGTTCAGTCCGTTCAGGTGCGCTGCCCCTATTGTACATTACAGGTACACCGATAAAAAAAAGTACAAGTGACTTTTGTTCCCCAGGAACTTTTGGGATATTCTGATGACCTTCTTCACGCTGGTCGCCCTCGTGATAACGCCCTTTTTGAACGCCTTCTTCTTCGACGACCAGCAGCACAGTTTGATCTACATATTTTTCATCGACGCCGTTCTGATCATGGACATAACCCTGAACTTTTTCACGGGCTACTACGAACAGTGCACCAAAACCGTCTTTTTGGACCGGAAAATCGCGTCCACGTGAGGCTTTTTCATCGATATACCGCACATAATATAAATATCTACTTCGTTGTGAATATATATGTTAAAATATGTTTCGCGCAGAAAGTACATAAAGAGCCGTTTCATCTTCGACCTGCTGTCCGCCGTGCCGGTCGAAGTGTTTGATAGCTTGGCGCACGGGAAGACGCACGCCGACTGGTACTGCTCGACTATGAACTTTGTGAAAATATTCCGAATGAGGAATCTCATCGACTACATAAACCAGTTTCACAAGGTATGAAAGTGTTTTGTTTTCTACCTTGAAAGATATATACATGTTCAGCAACGTTTCAGGCCTACCACTTGTCCTTTCACACGGTCAAAGTCCTGAAACTCGCCATAATCATCATCGTCAGTCTGCACTGGTCAGCCTGCCTCGTCTACTACGTGCCCATGCTCGTTATGGAGTTCGACGAGGTCGACGATACGCTATCGTCAGTATACCACATGTTTGTCGTCCAAGCTCTTTCGGCCAGTCGTTTACATGAGAATTAAAACAAAAAACAGGAAGTCCTGGATAATGAGCGAGGCCATGAGAAAGCGCGACACTAAGCTGAAAAAGTACATCCTAAGCCTCAACCGCGCCACGATATCGCTCGTCAGTTCGTCCCACTATCTGCCCGTCACGACCACGGAAGACATGATAATGAATTTCGTTCTGGCCGTGTTCGGCAAAATCGGATTCATTTACTTGCTCTGTAGGCCATATATCTTATTTGTCATTTTGTATTTTTCCCAAAACAAGCATATGCATACAATCTGCCATCATTCACAGCTCAATTTTTGCAACTCATGTCGACCTTCCAATCCTCCGAAAAAGAGCGCCTGAAGCTCGTGCAACAACTGCAGGAGTACATGCAATATAAGGAACTGTCTCGCATCACGCAAAAAAGACTGATGGTCTACTGCAACTACTGGTACAAGAAGAACTTTAACCGCGACAGGCACATACTCAACCAAGTGTCCGAGCCCCTTCGAGAAGTAAGATGACGCGTTTTTTTTTTTTTCCTTTACAGCACACGCTTAAATTTCCGTTTTGAATCTCAATGCAGCAACTGGTTTTCCACAACTACAAGAAACTTCTCGAGACGGTCGATCTGTTCAAGTTTCTGCCCGAATCGGCAGTCATACAGCTGGTGAACTACGTGAAGCCCGAAATCTACTTGGCGAGCGATGTGATCGTCAAGTCAGGTAGCCAGGGCGAGCACTTGTTCTTCATCGGTTCGGGCACGGTGGCGGTTTACACGAGTTTGGGAAAAGAAGTGAGGCTGATCATGATGTAACTTGCTTAGTTCGAATTCTTTTTCTTGACTAACGCGCAAAACAAAGGTGTGCCACCTGGAGGACGGCTCGTACTTTGGCGAGATAGCCCTGGTGATGGAGAACGAGCACCGAATGGCGAGCGTCGTTGCGATCGAGACCTGCGAGATCCTCGTCGTGCCACGCGAGTCGTTCCAGCAGGTGATCGCACCCTATCCAAACCTGCTCAGCCGTTTGCAAAAGGTGGCTCTGGAGCGGCTGGAGAAGACTCTCATACTAGACGAGATTTGCCGTCTAGAGGATCCGAACCCAAATTACATCAACATCAGTAATATCAGAACCACCAGAAGGGAGTAAATAAGGTATATTTGTCATGTCATGTGCGATGACACATTGGCTTGTGTATTTACTTACATCTTTATTCATTATACATTTGTGTAACAAAAAAGTACACGAATGGTAAATTGATTATTTCGTTCAACGAGGCTCAATTAGGTACTCATACATAGTTACAATATAGCATTTGTACTAATTTAACGATGGCATTATTATTATTATTATTATCTCTATTATTTATTATTATAATTGTGAATAGTGTGTCTAGTGTTGCACAAAGTACAACAAATGGATTAAAATTTAAAAACCGCCAACGATGCTCAGCACCGTCACCTGCGTCGTACAACATATACGTATATATATATAAGCTCTTTGACGCGTAACGAAGAAAAAAAAAAACAAAAAAAAACAAAAGGGTCGAAAAGAGAGTCAAACGAAGGACCTATCGTAATGGATCAAGGTGCGTCCCTCGCGCATCTTCCTCGGGTTCCTGTACGACTGCTGGTAGACGGACGTGAGCCTCCAGTGCTCCGGAAAGTCAGCGTCCCTGCAGCCGTTGACCACCTTGAAGGGCGGTGCCAGCGTGTCGATGCAAAAGGCCCGCCTAGCGTACGGCGTCCGGGGCCTGGGTATCTGCAGCGCCCTCCCACCGGCGTCGAGAGTCGGCACCAAGCCGTTGTTCTTCGCCCGTACGACGGTGCAGCCTCGCTTCTGCAGACAGGAGGCCGAGCGCACCTTGCACGTCTTTTTGGGCAGCTCGTGGCCGACGTTCGTCGCGCAGTGACGCAGAAACTCGGCCCGCTTTTTGCGCGCCGCAGCGCCCACAGGCGGCCGGGCCACGACCTTCTTCCCACCGGCCGGCGACAGGCTCACGGAATCCAAGTGGCGGCACAGCTCGTCACCCTCCATGTCCGCCTGCGAAAGTAACAATACGCACGTCCTAGCACACCTCGGGGCATCGGTGCACGGAAGTAAAATAACAACATGGTTGAAAAAAGACCTTCCGGACGTGGGCGCACTCGTCACCGCATCGTTGCCGGTCCTTGCCGCTCCGGCCGGGTATACAGCCATCCCTGAGATCCACCTGGGAGGGCTCGTGTTGCACGAGGGTGAACACAGCGGGCGCGGGTCCGCCATCCGAACCATCCACGTGGACAGCTTTGCGGGGCTCGTACAACGGATCGGTCGGCGTCTCCCAGCAGATCGCCAGGTCCATGTAAGTCGTGGGCTCCTTGCAGCCCAGAGCCGGCGCGTACCGGTGCACGCGACTCAGCTCCCTCGACTGGCGGCCCGTCCGATCCCTATGACCACCCCGTCTGTAATGCATCGCAACTGATCCAACATCTTATTCGCACACGGCATTCCACGTCAACCAACCTCTTGACATCCTCCTCGCACCGGCAGGCGTCGTTCTGCATCTGTTCCAGACCCTCGGTGAATATCGGCTGGTGCTGCAGGTTGTCCGAGTGGCACTTCCTGGCCGTGGCGAATCTCTCGAAGCACGAGCCCTCCTGCTGGGTGGTGAGACTGCCCGTGACGTAACCAGGCACTTCGCAGGCGTGCTCCCTCGCTGGCTCACCTGTGCGGGTCACGTCCCCCGGGCAGTGCGCGCAGCACTTCCTCTGCATCACCAGAGACCCGTGGAGATGACGGCTTCCTCTCGACCGGCTATATAAATATCTATTGTGCGCTCGAGATCGCCGCTCACTGATAACGGGCCGACTCGTGGCTGCGGACCGCTAGTGCGGTCGAGCGGAAGCTAATGCGTATATATACGTTATATACATTTGTATTGTAGATTGTACGAGCGCGGCGTGCTAATGAGGTTGCGCGTGGGGTTTTTTTTTTATTGTTTAAAGTTCGCGGTGGAGAGTCAATCGTTTTGCTTGTACTTACCTTACACCTCGGAAAGCGTTCTTTCGCATCGCTGCGCAAGCTGTACCGTGGATTTTTACCGGTCCCAAATTGTAAATTGAAATTAATGTGGGCATTGGTCTGGATACCAAAAGGATGGACAGCATCTTGTAGTTGCTGATATTGACAAAAAAATTTGATGACAAACAAGGAGCCGATCACGCAAAGAGCTTGCACCGCGTTCGATCTCCCGCGCCCGACTCGACCAGCTGGAAAAAGCTCTCCGGGGCTTTGGCTCGGCGTTGTTTGCTTGACGACCGCCGGGATAGTTCGATACTCAGCTGGTTACGCCTGCAGTGCACATTATTTGTCCCACGCGGAAGCTCGAAAAGAAGCTATAAACGAGAGAAATGAAAAAGAAAAGGCCGTTTGGTTATTGCGTGTTTTGGCGCGATTAACGAAATTGGAACGACTACGATGCTGCAACTCGCCGGTGCAAATGTATATATGTACGTTGCGATGCGCCCCTTTGTGCCCCGGTATATAATATACAACGGCGTTGAGTTGATGTCGGCTGTCTTGTCGTTCCTGAAAGATTGGCCCGTATCAATTTGCGGATATACTTACTCGCGTGTGTACAAGCATTTCCGTTTGCTGCACGGAACAGCTGACGGATACGTGTATATAACGATGATACTGCTGACACGGTTTTTTCTATTTTTTTTTTTTTTTCCTCCCCCATCTCTGCATACTATTTGTGCTCACTGGCTTACTTTTTATTATCAGTCGTTGCATTTTCTGTTTTTGGGGCTGCGCATGATTAAACACACGAATTCTCAAATTAACGAAATTATAAGAAAAAAAAACAATCATACAAATAGATTACTACACACCGTACAAATGTACCGGGCGGTCTTATCGCGGGTATAGGAAAAAAAGCCATTAATTACGCGCGCTGGTGTACATAATATGCAGATGGCAATCAAGCATTGTTGTATACGCGGCATGGATGAATCATCATCAGCATCTCTCGATAGATTTTTTCTTGCGTTACCTTGACTCTCACCCTTTTTTTTGCATGTACGCAACTTTTACTGGACACCGGATGCTGGTACTTATATTATTAATGTATGCCCCGTAACAACTGACTGACGCGCAAAAGTGAGCGAGGCGTGAGAGCCGAATCACTAGTGCAATTAAAATAGTATTCTTATTCTTGCATAGTCTTGAGTGAGCGCTGCAATGGAAAATCCTCACTGGAGCTTCCGTTGAAATATATTATAATGTAATGCAGTCGAGTCGAGTATATACATATTTTTTCCATCACCCGGTTGGTTTGCGCATCCCTCGACGGGTTGTTGCGTGGCTCGCGAAATTTCGAAACTTTTCGCAATCTTCCTACGTTTTGGGATGTAGAGGATTTTTGCAAGGTTTTAAGAAATTTTATGGGTTTTGTTTTTGTTTTTTTTTTTTTTTGCGTTGTGGGTCAAACGGAGTTTCCCAAACTAATACAAAAAAAAAAGTTAGAAATAACTTGATAAAATAAAAAAGAAAAAAAAAAATTGTAATTATATGCATTCTGATGCACGACGATTGAAGAAGAACAACCAGTGTATATAATACCCATATACCGTGCTGAGGAAATGTGGGAAATCAAAAAAAAAAAAAAAAATCGCGCGTGCGTGCAGTTATCAACTTTCGCTATCAAACGCACAGGCGGCAAGGTCGGCGATATATAT
Source organism: Copidosoma floridanum (assembly GCF_036245765.1). Lineage (NCBI taxonomy): Eukaryota > Metazoa > Arthropoda > Insecta > Hymenoptera > Encyrtidae > Copidosoma > Copidosoma floridanum. The sequence goes on from NW_028321890.1 coordinate 36,291,973, forward strand.
ATTCCAGCGAAAACTCACTGTAGATACGTAAATTACCCAGCCAGTGTATAACAAAGAAATATGGGCCGATAAAAGAAAAAAAAAATGTTGAGATTTTGAACGTTTTTCAGCCTCAGGTATACCACGAGGTGAATCTCTCCAAGTGTGTGGATCAAGGGTACATCGTCCGGCGCGAGTCTCGCGCGCACTTGTACACGAGCCGAATGAAGGCCCATCACGCACTTGCGGAGCGCGAAAAGAGGGGAAACTGTAAAAGTGTCTCGCACGGAACAATATACTTGCCAACTTTGCGCGTATAAACCAGCCGCGCTACCGTTGCGGCTGAATCAGTTGTCCGTCAGCCTCGTCGTACCGCGGGTATACTATACCCATGGGAGCGCGTATATTATATCCACGCGGTGTTTTTGCCTTTATTTCCATAGAGAACAAGTAAGTACAATGGCATGGAAGTTCGCGAATCGATGCCAAGGTGGAGCAGTGCCGTTCTCTCGGTGTCGTACGTACTTTGTTGGGGTGCGTAGATATTAATTATTCAATTGCCGGGGGGAGGTGGGTGCAAGTGGCGTCGATGAACTCGCACAGGTACATTGTTATCGGTGCCATTATCGTAGCGACAAAGGACTGATTCATCCGTATGTGCGTGAATTTTTAAAAAAATTTTTTTTTTATTCGTTTTACAAGCACGTTATAGCGTATGGGATATACAGTTGCCAAAGGTGTCGGTGAAATTTGGCGAAAGAAAATGTTCAAGGGCTCCTTGGTCCTCGTCGTACGATTGAGCACAATAAAACTGTTCCGCCGCTCGCTCGGACGGCTGAATCACAAACAATTAACAACGGACACTTAATTGCCAACACACGCATAAAGGAAGTCTTTTATTTTATTTTATTTTTCCTTGTGCACGAGTGATGGGTTGGTTTGAACGAGCAAAATTTGAATGAAGTAAAAGTACCCGAGACGAAGACGAAGACATTTAAATCAACTCTAATAAGAAAAGCACACAATGTCTAGTCCAAAAGTGGACAAGGAAAAAGAGGAGAGCAAGGTGATCCTGTACATGGAAGATCTGAGGAGCGCGCGTGGCAATGACGAGGACGGGGTTAGTCATAGGGTCGAAGCGAAGCCGGCCGATGGGACATCGATCGGGGAGCCGCATCTCCTGGAGACGGACAACGTCAACAAACACTTGGACAGGGGGTACCGTCGCTCTGTGGAGTACGAGCCCGAGGAGTCCGAGGCCCACGGTCGCGATCACTACCGCGGCATTGACGATGAACTGCTCCACGAACTCGACCACGAGACAGCCTCGGTGGTACTTACTTTTCGATACTTTGAACTTTTTTTTTTTATTTTTCATTGCGACTTTGTTTCAATGTTAATTCATAATGTACGTAAATGAAGATTTATTGCTTCCCCGTGTGTGAATTAAAATACAAATGGATATTTATCACCTTCGCTATTGACAGGCAGTTGTCGCCTGATATGGCAAAAGTTACCGCGTGGAACGAAACTTCCTCCCACGGGGTTCAACTTGAATTGTAATTTATCGTATTGAAAAGCAAATGTATCATTGAACTCGCTTCCATTTATTTATTATATATGTGCTAAAATTTAGATTTGACGATTTATTTTATACATATACGTATACGTGACTAAGAAGTTCAGGGATGTTCCGCAATGCATTCTTTGTTCGAGCCAAGAGGTGTATTGTAATCTATCTACCTTTTGTTTGTCCATAGGTAACAAAAGTAAATAAACCTACTTACTGCAATAGCACATTTTATGACGCTTAGCAGAATCGTTTGATGAATCTTTTTTTTTCCAGTGTTTTTTTTTTTTTTTTTTTTTTAATAATAATAATAATAAATAAAGATTTTATGCGATTTTAAATTGTGTAGAAAAAAATGAAATTTCGTCTACGTATTGTAATCATGTGACGTATGTTGGATAGACTTTAAGGTTGGAATATTTTCTGAGTGAACAAACCCAAGTGCTTTGTGTTTTTAAGAAAATCGCTTGAACCACATTGAGGAGCGTCCCTGAATTTTTCGGTAATTTTTTTATCGATGCACAACCATCATAATTTATTATTGTTAAATCCAAGCTGCAACCATTTTTTACTGCATTGAAAAGTCGGATCACACCCCCAACATTATTTCGACAGACTTGCCATTTACACGATAAAACTTTATTCATGTAAAAGTCCCTTTTCACTACCTCATGTATGTCATCACTTTGGTAAAAGATATATGTTACACCCTATTTTTAACTTTGAAAAAAAATGTATTTTGACGTATTGGTTTTGGATTTAAAATCAATAAATTCCATTAAAGTTTGTAGTAACGAATGAAAAAATAGTTGATCAGTAGTAACAAGGAAGAAAGATAAATTAACGTTGAATGTGCTCTGTACCGAAAAAACAGCGCCCCTCGTCACCGAGACTCGATAGCCACCACCAGATGGGCGGTTTTTTCCCGGGTGGCGTGGAATCGCCGACAAACGTGAACGTCTACCAGCAAAAGAAGACCATAGCCCAGGGCATGATGGACCTGGCCCTCATATCCGCGAACGCGAACCAGTTCCGGTACGTGTTGCAGAACAGCGGCCGGCACCCGTACTACTACCCCTCGCTGGTGATGATCAGCCTGAGCCTCTTCCTCCAGGTGATCGTGGGCATCGGGCTCATCTGGAACAGCCGGTACAACGTCTTGCACGAGGACCAGATGTGCAAGGCCAACCGGGCCAACAACTGGACCGTCATTGCCATTTTCCTCGTCACCATACTCAACGTCTTCATATCGTCCTTCGGGGTCGTCGAGTCCGTGCTGGATGACACCGCGTTGCAGACCCCCAACGGTGCTCCCGTTAATCACAGTGCCTGATTATACCGTTTGCCAGTGACAATTTTATGGCAACATGCTCTCGTTTGATCGCACGTGTGATTATTGCAAACGACAACAATGATAGATCGTACATGACATTGAAAGTGTGTTGGGCGTTTGATGATTAATAAAGTGCCTTTTGTTGGATTGCGACACTCAAGTGCTTTAAGTTTACCGCAGACAAGTCTATTGTCAATTGTGTCAATTATTGTAATATATATGTGCCTAATATTACGTTATTTATTTATTCACTCGTATACTTGTATGATGCTGTTTTAAAATAAATTTTACAATTTTAATATAATTTTGCGTTACTTGTTGCATACAGATTTTTAGGGAGTCAACCAATAGGTACATCAGATCGATCGATCATCAAAGGGAACTGATTCTACATTTTTTCTCTCGCCCTTCATACATACATACTTCATACATACTTCATATATAAAAATCGTTTTACCGTATGTAACCGATGAATACTAATTAAATGATAAATAATACATACGTTGTTAAAACTCGTTAAAAGAATTTTATTCCAAATTTTGGTATTTTTTTTTTTCCTCGAAGAAGACTAATACGTGGTTTGCAAAGAATCTTAATTTTTATCAAAAGCATAACTAATACAAAGACAATTATTGGCAAAAATACTTTTTTAACGTAAATTTCGTTTTTTTGGGGACCATCATATACATATTTAAATGAGATTTTTATTGAGCTCCGATCGCTCGATCGGCTACGGATATAATATGCGTGACATCGGCACGGCGCACGGCACACACGTGACAACTTGCCGTCACCCACCATCAGCCGTGCAGTTTAGTTCCAAACATCAAAATGATCAAAAAGTCAAAATGATCGACGTAAAGGAAATAATTACGATTCTATGCAAGTGTTTGCACGATGCCGTCGATAGTCCATTAACACCCGAACATTTCAGAATTGCCAAATACGACAAGACCGACGACGACGTTGTGAGTATGCGAATCATTCGTTTTGAGGATTGAGGTTATAACATGACTTTTATCAACTTTTTTTACATTTTTATGATTTATGTTATTTGTTGTGCCTTTTTTGTATTTTTTTTTTTCAATGTTAGATCGATGCCTTTTGGACGACATTAGACAAACTATCGTACTTTGTTTTGAAAGAATTAAAGAACGAGTTTATCGATTTCGATCGTTTTGGTGTGTATTTTTTTTTTGTGTTTTCTTTTTTAACTAGTTAACTTAATTTTTTTCGCACAACTTAAAAAAATGTACACTACATTTACATAGTATTTAATAATTTTATTCCAGGCGTGGTGACAAGGACGAAATTCAGAATGTCTTACTTGCAGTACCCGGTTTTGCAATTTTATGGTCTTTCGGAAACTACAAACGATTCTGGAAGTAGAACTCTATTACTGGCTCTAGCCTGGCTGATTGTAAGGTATGATGTCCTTAAAAATGTCGTAAGACTAAGGATGATGAATTCCCCTCTGGGAAGAGAATTTTCTAAAGTAGAGGTTGAAGAGGTAAGTTTCTGGCCATACCGTGTGTTTTTTCAGTTGCCTCTTCCTTGAAACTAATGTTTTATCTTTTGGTACTCGTAGAAAGAAGAATCCGACGATGCAGACCTGTCTACGGTAGAGAAAGTGGTAAATAACTTGTTGCACAAAGCTCACAAGTTGAGCTCTAATTTGAAAGCTATATCGGAATTGAGCATGGAAAAAGCAAGACTGACAACTAGAGTTCATGCAGCTAGTCTCACCACAAGTGGCCTGCCACATTTGAGTGTGTCTGAAATGGCTTTGGTAAAAAAGTTGGTCACAAATAAAACCAATGATGCAAAAGAATCCAAGCAGCTTAAGGAAATGGAAAAAACAGCATCAATGTTGGATGCTTATATGAAGTGGATCAAGAAAAATCATGTTTTTTATACATGGATGGTATGAGCAGAAACTTTTACATATTCAAATGATAATTTGATTATTAATATCACTCAACATTTTTAGGATACTGTGATAGATGAGCTGACAAAAAAAGAGACAGTTGAAACTGATGAAACTATAACTGAGTTATCAAAATTTATCTATCTTTTGAAGCACAGAATAAGAAAGAAAATCAAGTCTTTCAAAAACAACAATGTATCTTCTTTGATATTACCAACAAGTTGTCCTTCTAAATTTTTGAGGGCTCAAAAAGACTCAAAAGAAGTTCAAGTATCTAGAGCTTCAAATATAATAGAATTTAGTGGCAACGAAAAATTGGATGACATAAGATCTGCTCTAAAAACTGAGTTGGAAACTCTTGAAAGGCTTTTACCTAACTTTCATCAGATCTAAAAACACGTTTAATTATTGACAAACAAAGACTGAATAGCTTACTTAACTAATCTTAAGTGTAATTTATTTGAACATCTACGTATCTAATAAGAATGCCAATGGCTCATTGTGATAAAACATGAAATAATTCAACAATACGAAAGAAACTACCACTTCACTACAAATATATTTTTTTACAAGTAGCACTAAGTTCTTGTTTTGAATCTTGTAAGTTATTAGTCTCTGAAATTTAGAATTAGGTATACATAAATTATAAAAACTGTTGAAACCATGTAAAATGTTTAATGTTCTTACTATAACTATTAAGCTATAAAAATAAACTGAAAATACAATGATTAGGAACGACACTCTTTATTAAATAAATTATTTACAAGTCCTTGCATACGGGTATTGTTTTCGCATCATTGGATTACAATGCATACTATACAAATTAATAAATTGGTAATTGAATTCAAAATACATTGACTTCATAGGCCTTAACTGCTACGTTGGGTGTATAATTATATACATTATGCCAAATTACCGTGGCATTCACATTGCTACTCAAGTAATAAAACTTTACAAACATTACTGGAGATTACAAATAAGGCTAGTTAATTAGTTGACATTCTATTCCATCTGATTTCTCAGTGCAAAAATTTGCATCCCTTTTTTTCCTTCATTCGTTAAGTTACCACCCGCGCGTTAAATACATTATGATTAACGTTATCATTCGATCAGACTGTATCCTCCATCCGAGCACACAATCCACAACTTTACAGATATTTTCAGGATTATCACAGACTGTATATTTACAACTTATCCTTAATTTCCTCTCTTTTCTTAAATTTCATTCTAAGTTAATTAATAATCGTTTTTCATTTTTTTGTTTTTTTTTGTTTTTCCGTTCCAAAGACTTAAATCTCTACGTTCTCATAATCAACGAGATCAAAGAACAAGAAACTAGTAAAAGTCAAAGAGTAACTTTATAAGCATAGTATATTTTCAAGATATGTCTTGGAATAATAAAAATACCTTATAAGAAAGTACACGCAACGAAAGCTGCATTTGCATCATTTCAATTTATAGTTGGAAAAAAATGCACGAGATGATTTTATAGTTTTTCTTTCTCTCTCTCTCTCTCTCTCTTGGTCCTAGCCCTCAATCTTTAGTAAACTTCCAATTAATTTAATTTTTTGTTTTATAATTTATATTTTCTTCATTTTAACAATATATTAAGACACAAACATTAAATAGTGGCCTCTTTTAACCTGTTAGTTAATAAATACGTCCCTCTTAATTCTTAAATGCAACATAATCTCTTAAAAATGATGACGATCCGAAGTACGCGGAATAAAAAATAAAATCAGTTGACGAGTTAAAAAACAGAGGATGCAATGTTTTAATTAAAAATTTAGTTATCAAAAAGAAGAACAGTTCAAGAATACTATCGTACGACTAAAAATAAAATCGCCGTCTTCAAAGGAGCAATACACCGATTGGGAAACATGAATTTGACACCTAGAAGACAAATTAACGCACGTGCTCTAATAACTCGCAGTGTGCACATCTGGTTTAACATTTATTTCTGCAAGACAAACAACAGACTTGTATAATTATTCCAAGTCGTTTTTCTGCATAGTACAATTTTCCTTTTTTATAGTCAAAAATCGCTATCAAGGAATAAAATCACAAATTTAAAAATCATGACAAAAAAGTGTGCTCGTTGCTTGCCAACATTCATTCGCATACACACTATTTTGCGATGGTAAATCTTAATGTGAGTATGAAAACATTTTCATTCAATGATAAAAAAAGTTATTTCTATCGGACGGTCATCGTTTACACATTGAACAGAAAAAAAATGAAAAAAAAAAACCTTGAATATCCTGACAAAAGAGTTACTGGCGAGCGCAATGACAACGACGATACCGAAATAAAAAAAATAAAAAAAATTGATTAAAGTCACAATTTATTCGAAAGGAAATCAAACGCGCGACAATCGTGGATTCACAGACGGACGACGAATGTATGAAATCATAAAATTGTGTTATCGCACAATCGCATTATTTCGCAACGTCAGAGCTCCAATGACCGACATGAATATTTTTTCCAACTGCTTGAATAACAACTTGCTGATTTACGGCAAAAGTTCCACGACTTCTATCTCGAGTTTCATTGACTCGACGAAAGCTTTTCTATCTTATAAAAAAAAAACAATACTCCTCGAGCACAAATCTTTCTTGCCAATTTCAACTCGAGATGACAATAGTAGTAGTAATAATAATAATACCAAGCGGGTTTGACAGATAAGTAAGTACACCTATTCCAACGGCTCGGATTAAAAGACAATATTTCAATGAGCATCGAATGACACACAAGATGTTGTATTTTTACGGACTCGTTGATAAAGCGCAGGTATTAACGGAGAAAATCTCGAGAGGTGTGGTACATTATAATTTTTAATCTCTCGTTAAAGTAATTCGAGTTCAAGCCAGAGAGAGAGAGAGAGGGGGTGGTTGTGAAGAGGGGGGGTCTACCGGGTAAAGCCGAGAAAGTCGGTGAGCCGGTCGTTCCAGTCGTGGAGCCAGTGGGACGGGCCGTGTTGGGCGCGGGGGCGCTGCTTGCACGGGTTGAGCTCCTTCTCGGGGGGCATGTACTCCTCGCTCCTGATGCAAAAGTAGCTCTTGATGGGGCTCCGGCACATGGGGCAGCGCTCCAGTTTGCCGAAGCACGAGGCGCAGATGCAGGTGTGCCGGCACGGCAGGAGGGCCCGCGACAACGGAAAGTACTGGCAGACGACGCACAGTTGTTCACCGGCGCTGTTCCAGAGGGAGCCGGCGTCGGCGTCGCCGGCACCCGAAGCCACCAGGGCGTCCCGGGAGTTGGTGCCGTTGCTCGGGCACGGCTCTGCCAGAGCAAGGGCCGGACCCAGGCCCGCCGACACGCCCGTGTCGTCGTAGTTTGTCGAATTGCCCGTCGCCAGGTACAGTTGCTGCAACAGACACGCGTGTGCATATACATCGGGTTATTTTATTTTTTTTTTTTATTCTACATTTACAGCCCTCGGAGTTTGAAAAATCTCACGTACACCGGACTCGTCGGGCCAACAATCCATTCCTATTGGATTTTTGGATCCAAGTGATTTACAACATACCCACCGCCAACAACGCGCGCCGTTAACCCGAGTTTACTTATATTCATACAATTACGTATAACTGCTGATGGATACTTTTATATAAAGTGCATCAGAGCAAAGTTTAAATAATCAATTGGTAGGACAATGATTCATCAAAGAAGGTAAATCACAGACTACGGAGACGTAATTTCAAGTCAAGTGAATTAAGTCGACGGAAATGTCAATAGTTTCAAATTTCAAATTAGATACGGTATTAGAGCTCACGTACAAAAATCATATTTTTATGCAAAGTATCACATTTTAAACTTGATGATGATAATTTCACAGTAGATTCGAAAAAAAAAACACATCCATATCTTAGAAACGACATCGCGACACCTGAGGATAAACAGCTATATACAGTAGTACAGTTGTTAAAAGTGGCGTTTCGATTATTAATGGCAAAAGCCTGTATACCGTCAGAAGTACGGTCTTAAAGAACAAGATAACATAGGTATAATTATATAGAGAAGAAAGAAAAAAAGGCACCTTTCGACGTAACACCTCCCGGCCAGCATCATTTCGAACGATTAAGTATATTATACGTGTAAGCGTCATCGTCGTCGCCTCTCGTATATATAATATTATGTTGTATATGTGTACTATGCAATGCACGCGCCAGAGAAAGGAACTAACGGGCGATTGTTACGTTACCGCTGTAAGTACCATATATATATCCACTGCAACAGTCAGTACTGTCAGTAGGCCGAAAGTTCGCGCACTCGGCCTCTATACCTATATGCTACGGGAAAAAAAATTGTCGCTCGATCAAACGATGGTTGGATACAAATTTGCCCCCTCGCCCCCTTTTTATTTTTTCAACAAAACCCTTTTTTTTACCCCACAAATGCTTTGGCAATCGATTATAAGCGAAGCAAACGGATTTGAAAATATTATGAAAAAAAAAAAGAAAGAAAGAAATTAATTTCCAAACGGGAGGAAATTTTGCAACGCAAGTTCACTCGGGCGCGATATCGGTGCGCAGCGGAGCGTCGAGCATTTTCGCAATCGTTACTTTAAAGCACTGCGTGGTGTTTCTCGATCTAAGAGAATATATACAGATCGAGAGTTTTCCACCGATTTCCGTGTCAATGATGCCGTCAAACGCGTTGATTTTTAATTGAAACAAACAACCTCCCGGTGAATTGTACATTCGAAAGAAACGACAAACCGTATAGAAATAAGTTTCGACTATGTGTACTTACTTCTATAAAGAGAGTTAGTTGGAAGATCAAATGTATGACTTTGTATGATAATAATGTGCATGTGATTTGTGCGAGATGAGTATAATATATACATTTATAATAATTATAGACTTGGGTCGTCGTTGATAACGGGAGATGAGTGAGGCTCACCTTGAGACAGGACAGCTGGCCGTTGGCCTGTTTGAGGTACTGGGCGAGAATCGAGGTCGGTAGCGTGCAGACGCTGTCCTTTATGTGTACGACATTCACCAGCGCGACCTGCAAGCATATATACGAGAGAAAAATAAGCAAAAAAAATCAACCCAGAGGCCATCGCACGTAGGTACATGTGTATGTTTATGGGTGTAAAAATAATATGTATAATCTGTTGCTCAACCCACCGTCGAGCCTCGAAAAACAACGTTAAAATCCCTCGCGTCGAGTACCCATGCGTGTATACGAATAAAAATTCTATAACCGTTCCTTCTATTTTTTTTTTTTTTTTTTTTTTTTTTCACTTCTCTCTATCTCGATCGAACGATCTGATCGTCAAGGGCGCACGCGCCCGCGTTTCTCGATCTGACCGAGCATAATTATTATATGTATATACTTCATACACCCGAATGCCCGTCTCGCTTAATATTCATGCGATCCGATTGTGCTTGGTAATGCGAGGTGTGAGTTTTTTTTTTTTTATCATTTTTGAAATCGTTAAATACGGTGTACCAAAAGTACTACACCTTACCCTTCATCAATTGTACCCATACACGGCCATGCTGTAAATGTGCATATTAAAAACGACAAGCTTCCGTACACTTTAGATCCATAAGCGTGGTGTTAATATTTTTATAGTTTATTAAAATAATTTTTCCTACCTCGGGCGTTTTTGAGGGCTGGTGTGCCCTTGGTAGGAAAAATAGCATTCGTTACATAAGCGACACTTATCCGACGAAAACTACTATTAATACATACTTCATAAATTCCATAAACCCTTAAATCAAACAGTATGGATATAGATTAAACGGAGCTATTACGCGATAGCGATTGATAAAATTTAATCCGCGTAAAGTGTCCTGTTATATCTAAGTTTAAAAAAATTGTTGTTAAACTTGGGCGCATTTAAATATTATTAGTGTACACTCGACGGGAAGTCTGTTTCGACCCCAACAGCAATCTGAAGGTTGTAAAAGCGTAAAAAAAGAAAAAAAAGTGTTTTCCCTCGGATGGACGAGACCAAAGATGTAACGGGTGTACTTAATAAAACTCACCGTTTCGTCTGGATGCAATTCCCTGGTGTCCCTGCGCGTCAAGAAAATGACGAGCGGGTAGCAGAGCCGGGGCGGGGTGCCGAGCTCGAGTTCGGGAGCCGGCAACGAAAGTCTCAGTGTCTCCTCGGTGTGCGGTTGTCTACTGCACGGGCCCACTCACGCGGCGCCGGTCAAGGAAAATAAAAGTGCCAGAACAACAATTCCCCACCCACCTGTGTACACCTTAGGTGATTGTGGTTGGTCGCCTCCCAATGTATTTTTGCACGTAATAACGACTGCCCCGAAATTTCCACTCTGCCTACATACATTTACGTGGGTCGATCGACCCCTTTTTCCTATCCGCCGTCAACACGCGTCGTTATATTGATAGCTCCTCGAAAAATCGTAACAAAGGAAGACGGAAGAAAAAAAAAAAAAAAAAAAAAAAAAAAAAACCACTCGAATATTGTATTAAAGGAAAAACACTCTGTACACACCCCGTCTAAACCACCGTGTTCCCCATTGTTGAGGGTAACACAAAGTAAAAGGATACGCTTGTGCCGCAGTGAAGTATTGCGCGTGGCCTTGTAGGAGGGTCCCGTTGAGCGATGCGTCCCTCAGCGCGCTCCAGGGCTTCCACAGCGCGAGGTGGAGCTCGCGGATGCTCACGCCCCATATCGCCTGCAACGAGTACTCCACTTGGCTCGAGACCTCGCACTCTACCTCTGCAAACAACAAAATAATATACTTACAGAGCTCCATTATATTTAACAAACAAACGAGTGGTGATAAAAAAAAAAAAAAAAAAACTACAATGCGCTCTCCTTTTTTATTTTTTTTTTTCCTATTTCTCCGACCTAGTTACCGCAAGAGCAGTGCAGGAGAGCTATAATGCCGCGGGTATGTGACGTATCATATGTGCGTATATACATATAAGCCGCGATGCGGAAAAATTTACGCAAAACGCGCCGTACGCGACTGGTATAATACTTACTCGCGCGGTGAACGCTCGAGAGATTACCGTTAGCGTTATTTGCACGCGTGGGCAAACGAGCAGGCTGGAGGGAAAAGAAATTAAATGTAAAATTTTTATACGATTTTTACATATTTTCCCTCTGGGAAAATCGGACCCGAATGTCATTGTGGAAAAAAGAAGAAAATGCTCGTTTCTCCGAAGATATGGTGAAAAATGAGATTCGTATACTCGGGTCTTCCAATCGTTAATGGGAAACTTGTAGGTATATACATAATAAGTGATCCAAAGAAGACGAAGTGGCGGTGATGCGAAGGCGAGCTCGGAGTGTTACGATGACGAGGTCAATGAATCCTTGATTGGCACAGGTACATCGACCTCGACGCGACGCCTTAGCTCGACAAAGGCAACATTTGGAATATATCCCTGCTGACATATTACATACCCACATCATCGCAAGCCTATATTATATACGGTGACTAATGTGTGATCTTTTCTTTCGTGTATAATATGTATGTAGACTTGAGCAGTCGAAGGTGCCTTCGGGACGTTACTTATATAATATACACTCCGCGAAAATATTTTACGCACCTTTTTTTCCCCAAATGATCATTGGATATATAGGTATAGAAAAAAAATCGAATAGGCGTATTAAAACTACGGGGATAATTTTTGATCGCTCGTTTTTAAAGATTTTCGACTGCGGTCGCGAATAATTTTACATACCGAATGAATCGCTTCGACTTTAAAACATCGATACACACACAGCTTGAGAACGTATTTGTTTTTTTTTTTTTTTTTTACTATGGAAAATTTATCATCGCGCTGTCACGTTGGTCTAAAATATTATGATCCCCTACTATGCTACAACTTACGAATAGATTGCTAGAATCATAATATACTCATGGGTGTAGTGGTCCTCCCAAACCCACGAGATGGTAAAAACGTTTACCACGTGGAAGCAATACAAACTCTTGAAAACCTTTTTTCAAACACGTCAGAAAATTTAGCATTAATTTGCATCGAAGTGTACACGCCGGGAATTCAAAACCCACGCCAACCCGTTAACTTTTCATTAAGCTGGAAAAAACAGACCTAAATTTTTAGATTTTAAGCACAAATACAGTTACGATTTTCACCAGAGAAAAAAAAACGGATGATTTTAATTTATTCGTTTTAAAATTTTCACCTTTGAGGCTCAATCGGACATGACACACATACATAATATATAAGCAGTGAAACATTAGAATAAAAATGTATACAAGGCATCGTCCAAAAATAATTGTATCCACGCATGATGGGACTTTTTTTTCTCTCGGGTGAAAATACAAGACACTCCTTTGCGTCGTACGACAATGGCCCAACGTTTAATGAAGAAACCAAAAAAAGTCTAAAACTCTCTCTCGAGACTCCCACGCGCGTACGGTATATTTGGCAAACAGCGGCATCAACACCAGAGACAACATAAAAAAAAAAAAAAAAAAAAAAAAAAAGTTTCAAAGTGGTGTACATAGATAACATGTAAACAGCTGGCGCGACGAGACGGCGACCGTGCAATATACACCGCACCGGTGATTATTATCAAATCCAATTGCGCAAGCGAGTCGCGGGAGAAAGGGACGGAGAACCGCTGTGGCATTTAACGCGCCATGAGAATTGGGCCTCGCGGTCGCTCTCCTTTCTTCGTGCATATATATATACATACATACCCACCATCATAATATCTGAAATTGCGCGCACTGCATGTGTGCATGTAGTACAGATTCTCGGGTTGCATTTCGCTCGGGTTTTGAAAAACTTGTCGACGCGCGGATGAGGCGACCGACCATATACGTATATTATATAGCTGTCAAGTACTTAAAGTTTTGCTTTCAACGCAGTACCCATACAAAAATGATATGGTAACCCGAGTCGAAATGGTTTTTGCTGCTTTTACTCTATATAAAAATTCATCGGTCGGCTTCCACGTAATCAATCATGTTTGCGATGAAACTATATCCATCGAATTGGCATGTACCATCGGGGCAACAGTATATTCACCGGAGGTTTGTGAATTTTGATCGCAAGTCCTCTCGACGAAGGCCTTGTCAAGGCTCTATTCGTGTCACTTTTTTTTCAATGTATACGAGATGAATGATTTTCATTTACTTTTGACACACGCATGGAATTTCAATGAATTCGAGGACAATGCTTTCCTTGAACCATTTTTAACCAGTTGCACAAGCCTCATGAAAATTCACATATTTTTTTTTAGGGCCTCGAAAAATTTTACCTCAGTTCATTGAGAAAAAAAAAAAAAAGAAGCAAAAACACTTTAACCAACTATTATTTTCAAGTGTATGACGCGTGGATGGTGGAGTGAATTTTTTATCACGCAGGTGTAATATTTCATTACATGACCATCGTGAATTTTTTCATCTTTCTCCTCAGAAAAAACTCAGCAATTTGCAAGCTCAATAAAAAAAGCTACGAATCTCATTTGAAATAGTTTTTTTTTTTTTTTTTTTTTTGCCAACGCGAAAGGTTTAAACAAGTCTTCTCTTATCCCCCCAAGTGATTGTTCACTTGTATACTTTAAGATGAGGAAAATGAGGTTCGAACCGTTAAAACAGCCAATCCACAAAATAATACGTATACGAGCCCTCATGAAAAAGCCAAGTGTGCTCGCGGATACGTGCTTTTCACGCGTCGAGGTATGCGAGTAATTCGCGCGCGAGCGACTATAATGCCAGTCGATCCAGAAAAGGCGGATTAACGATCGCCGCGTCTACGTGACCCCAGTCAGGTAGAAACTGCCGAGGCGTGCGCGTTCTCCTCCAAGGGTCAGCGCAATCTAGGCCGAGATGGAGTGTCTCACGTGCACCGAGAGCGCGAGATGTATCAAAGTCCGCAGCGAAGTGGCCAAAGGAAGGGAATATTAATTGGATTCTCGTCGATCGGAACAGGCAGACGCGGGAGAGAGAGAGAGACCCGACCTTGAGAGCAAACTGCACTGCTCGATTCGCAGTCACGTAGCTCGAGTTTCTGGGTAAAGTGAGAAATACGATTACATATATATATACCCGTACAAGCGTATACGTGGATGTGTTGCGCATTAATATGTATTAAGTATAATATGGTGGATAATGGTAGTGGCCATTTCTTTGTTATCTACATTGGAGTTTTTTTTTTTTTTTTTTTAACGTTTCAACTTTTACTTTTTGTTTTACATGATTTTTACACAAATGGATGGCCATTGTTTTATTAAATAAAGGAAAGTAATACGTATATTATAAAAATAGTGCTGATTCACATTGTTTACCAATGGATGATTTTTTTTTTTTTTTTTTTCTCTCTCTCTCGATGATTTTATATGTTTTACTTAATAGTTTTCGAAAACGGCGTTTCTCGCTTTCTTATTTACATGCAATCCTTTGGCCATTGTTGTCGAATCTTCCAAAGAGATTTTAAGTTTCAGCGAAAGTTGTGTAAAATAATGTTGATACTCGGTTTGGACCAAGCCACTTGTTACCAGTCAGAGGCCACAGTAATCGATTGTCACTCGCAAAATACGCACGTGAATTAATATTATAATTGAGTAGAGCACATTTTATTAGATGGTTTCTTTTCAAAAGTGACTTTGTAGATATAGCTATACTCTGTTCACTCGAAGGAAATTAGAAATCGACAATGTTGTCGGGACTAGCCATTCCCATCTCGAAGTCACTCGCTAAAGTACTTAATGCAGATTCGGCGACTAATGTGCCAGACCTTGGGGTTGCCGAGACGCACGAGGATTGCGAATCAGAAGCACGAGTAAGCCACCATAGAGTATAACGTTTCATCGCACGTTTGTCTCTCGAATCCTTTCGACTCTCTTGTACAAGCATCGTATGCACGTCAGCGCACTTACTTTTAATTTCTTGTGAACAACGTAGGTGCCTAGTGTCAATCTAGAACTGCAGAAAAAGAGAATTTATATTTTTTTTTGTCGATCCACGCAATTTCGGATGATGAATAATCAATGGCCGTCGTTGTTGTCCCGATGTGGTGAGAATTAAAACAATCGTTCTACGGCAGACGAGGACAGTTGTCTCATCGTCAATTAACATTTTTACCGTGGCGCAGTGTCAAGAGAAACAAAATAATACCACCACCTGTAGGCTAGAACAAGTGACTGACCCGAGCCGTCCTCACTTACACGGACGGCCCTGACCTTCACTCATCGGAAGGTCGAAATTCGTTCAGTTGGAAAAAAAATTTTATAATCTTTTTATTTATTGCCCCCGTAAAATTTAAGTCGAATGTATGGACGTTGCCTTTTTCCAAGCAAAATTTCATTCGTAATTGAGACCATCGTACAACATTGACATCTCATTAGTACATATTGTTTTTGTCAACATATTTTTTTCACTCGTCCGCTAAATACTCAACACACGGTTGTGTCCAAATACAGCTGATGCATAAATAAGGCTCCTTTTTTTTGTTGGTTCCTCTCGCAACATCAAAATAAATCTTACGTATGAACATGAGATAATCATATGCGTGTATTAAATTTCGTGAAGAAAAAAAAAAGTTGTACAATAAAATTCAGAACGATGCAGCAACCAAAAGGCTTTGCATTGTAAAGCTGGAGCGATATGGAGGCCAAGGATACACCAGCCGTTTCTGGCGAGGGCCGCCAAGGTATTGTGCATGCATATACTTATACGTCGTAAACACGATACACCGAGAGGCAACAAGTATAATTTTAAGTTTGACGCTCGACAGGCTATTAAGAATACCTTAGGATGTATTTAGACAACAATATCAAAACATCGTTATTTTTAAGTCTCGTAAACGTGAAACATTTTTTTAGCTGGTTCAAGATTGTTTGAGATTTTTTTCATAACCACGAACATTATAGAAAGTTTCCAACATGGCAACATGCAGTTTGGGTAAAATTTATACTATTTATTAACAATTTAGTAACCATACTTTTACTTTGTCTAACGGCATATTTAATTACATATTATATACTTTGGTAATATTAATGAAAATAGTGTAAATGAAACTCTTTGAAGTAATATCTTGCTCAAGTGGAAAAACAGCTTAAAATAGTCCGAGTATATTTCCTAAACGATCTAAGAATTGGATTTCGTAAATCAAGTATTGCTTTATTCAACCACAACCACAAGTCACATTTATATACACTTGCGATTATGCAAAATTTCTTTCGACATCACTCAACTTACCAAAAACACTAGATCAAAAGTACCACTTTACAAATAGTTTCTTTCAATTGTTTTCGAGTACCTATGTGGGTACAAGGACACGTCAGAATTTGATTTTACAGAGTTGGAATAATATTTGTCATGGAAATTATACAATTTTTATTAAATTGGTTTTTAACGTTAATAAACACAGTTCTAACAATAATAGAGAAGAACCGAAAATATCGTGGTGCAATATTATGTAGTGGTTTTAGATATAAGCACGAGGAGGTTGGATGCACATCGATGTCAAACGCTATTTTCCTAACAAGGGTGTCATAAAAGTGCGAAACTTGCAAAAAAGTATGTTATTTAGTATCAAAAACTGGGAAACAGGAATACCAAGGGTGTATGATTATTAACAGCGACAAGTATTACCACATCAGTCGGACTATATTTTTGGAATTTCTTGTAATTAGCATACGCAGTCAAGTTTGCCAATATTTCATTCAATTGTTGTGCAATTTCTCAAAATTACTGACTAGAAAGCGTTGAAATTCTTAGTTAATAGAAAGAAAAAAAGGTTTTACAAACATATTGAAAAATATAAAATACGAGACAATACCCATCACAAGATTCTTCGTACACCACTTTATTTTATAAAAACAGTTTGTTTAAACCGCACTAATTTACAAAACATCGTCAAACAGAAAAAAAACCAAAACAGTGGTCGTTTATTATAAACTGCGGAGAGGTTTTTCACCCAGGAAGCCACGATTCAACGCTCGATTAAATCAAAAACAAACTTCCGTTACCCGAAGAACGATGAATTTACGTTTGGAAAAACACCTCAAGTCCATTGCCTAAACACCTGTCCTTTTGCATGGTACTAAAGTCGTGAGTATATCGTGCTGGATGTTGATTTCAAGCGAGCTCTTACGTAAATAAACAACAACAAATCTTATACTTTGATGAAATCTTTTTTTTTTAATCTTACAACCCCCTTTACTTCCTCAATAATTTTTTCTATGCATCCCATGACAGTATCCTTACTTTTTATGCACACCTAATCTACCTTCATATTATCTCATTTTCCCTGAACATTCTAAAACTCTGTTCTAATTTAAGGTCAAAATCTCTTTATTAAAATTGTTTTAGTGCAGTTTCCTTTTTTTTTATTTTTCTTTTCAAGGATTATAATGAAAAGTTCAAACTGTTCCTGTTTAATACTGGTTTTTTTTTCCGTTTTGAGTAATTTTAGATGGTGGATATAATTTTAGCCAATCCGGATACTTTTTTGTCTTTGCCAATTCTTTATCTACTGAAAATAAAAAATTCTTTTGTCTTGGCCTTTTTTATCGCTTGATGAAGTAAAATTCTAAATGCACACTTGATTTCCGAAAAAATTTAGCATGAAACGCTGCTGCATCTATTGTGATGTAATTATCAATGCACCACTTGACGTTTCAATCCTGTTATGTGTCAAGGAGGTGACTTATGCCAACAAAGCATTACTCTCTTGATTTTTTTTTTCGTTTTTTCGTTACTTCACGCCATTTTCTGAAATTAATGCGATAATTCCTTGAGCAAACCGTTCTGGCCGACAGTTAATTAGAAATACCCACAAATTAGAGTTTGCATTGTGTTCGAGTACGCACACCTCGTTAATAAGCGATGTGTGAATGAAAACGTAACTCTATGCCGTCCAAGAAAATAGAACACTTTGGAAAATCTTATGTAACCAACTGAATAAATTAGGTTGCACGGCCAGATTTAAATACGAAGAGTTGGAAAAGTAACATACTGGTATTGGATGATTACAGTTTGCAGAAATCGCGAGAGTCGAACCCAATAACCTATGGTCACGTGTCCGCACAACTATACGCGTTTGATACCGATAGGGGAAGCCGGACGTCGTTCGCATCGTCGCAGTAAAGGAATATAGAATAAGAGACACGATCAGCTAATGCAGATTCGAGCAGATTTTACCAGTACAATACAATGAAGATAAGAGTAGTTGGGTATTTTACAAAGCTCCAAACTCGCACTGACAGCCAAGAGTATACGCGGCTGGGGAATCTTAATTAACGGCATGAATTCATCCAAACTGGTTGTTTGCTCACGTGCCTGGCTGTAGACGCGGTTGTTTGCTATTAATGCAACCGTGCGAGATCGGGACTCGTTCGACCGTTATTTTTTTCCTCCTACAGCTCCAGTAGGTCACTACTTGTTCTTTTGCATTTAAAAAAATTTTTTTTCCTCCACAGTACTAGGTTTATACACGATTTATTGCTGCCAACCGTGAAATCATCAATATTGTCTACACCTATTACCATTGAATTTTTAACTTTTTTGTTACCTTAGAGGAAACTTTTTTTTTCTGCTACCTAGTATGTATGCAATGATGATGATCATGATAATGTTGCAAACAAGGAATATCAACTGAGGTTTTGGCTTAAAAAATTTAATCGTGCTTCCACTCACCAATCTTTGATCTAAATTTACATATGTATATCGTCACACGTTCAACGAACGTGACAATTACCTTCAATCGTGTACGTATTTTACGTTTCTCTTCCTTTAATTCGCTCAGTCCCGAGTTTCGCCACGGAGAAGAAGAGACACGTGCAGAGCTATACTAGTGTACCTATATACTTTTGCTTAAAAAGTTGTGTCGGATAAAAAAAAATATCCTTGATTCGTGAAGATATTAATAATTCATGAAAACTCATCAAAATACACGTGATGGTGGAAAAGTTTTTATTTACGAGCTACTGAATATACATTTGGTCCTTCCTATTTACCGATTCATCTTATAACCAATATTGGACTGATTTATGACAATCAAATTCTATTGATGAATATTTCAATTGTAACTGTATACAAATGTATAAAATCCATACGAGAATTTAAAAAAGGTTTTAGCGAAAACTTTAGAATCTATTAAAAGTTAATTTCACAGATGCGATTTGATTTTTCAAGATGCGTACAATTACGATTTTTGCATAACAAATTTTTTCCCTGTTTTTTTTTTCAAACAAACGAAATTAATTTTGAAAACGGAAAGTCGATGTAGCAATTAGAGAAATAAATAATCATGCGTCGATTAAAATTGCTAATTGTTCTTGCGCATTGGGGTATTAATTTTTTGCGCAATCGACGATACTCTCGTTTGCATTGCTAAACGAAGTTACATTTTAACGACAATCCAATTGTACGACCAGCCACGATTGTAGTCAAATTAGTTCTTGCGAAACTATAATCCGCCATACTAATTATCCGTGACTGGCTACAATATTTTGAAAAAGTATACACAAATAATGTTTGAGTATACGTATCACAAAAAATGATATCAAAGAGGTCATCGATTAAACTTTCTTGCAGAGGAATGCTAGAAAAACAGAGAAAAATCCCAAGTTGTGGTACAAGAATTTAAAAAAAAGCAGAGCTATTTGGATTCTATATGATTACATAACTACGACGCGCACAAGAAATTATCGGCAAAGGTTATTAAACCCCAAACGAATTATCAGTGCAGTGATGAATGGAACCAATTTTTTTTAGTGAGAATCAACATCGTTCCAGCGGTGGCAGGTAAGTGTTTATCTCGTATGCATTTGATTAATGAGTATACAAATACCAGAGTCATTCAAAAACCATTACACCTTTACGATGATGAGTACTTTGACCCTCGAGTGTTTATCAACACTCTGTTTCTTAATAAATAGTTTGGTAATCATGTTTTGAAAAATATCTTCCTAAAATTTTTTCCACACACGTGATTAAGTGGAACGAAATTCTACAATCGGAGTTTTAAAAGCAGAATCAATTGTTTTCATAAATTTAATAAAAAAAAGCAGCCCTCGTGTGTGTATGAAGGCTCATAGCTCTCGTATACTTATAGATTTTTACCGATGCGGGCGAATGAGCGTTTATTAAGTATCTGATGCTTTGAGATGTAGCTCTATATGTATACGCAAATACGTATATACCGACTAAAGTCATACATACTATTGTTGTATGTATGTACATAATATGTACCCGAGACCGTGAATCATTGTTTAATGAAGTCACGTCGGCATCGGAGCTACGTGCGAATGTCAAGTGAACCCCGCATGGACAGTCAACGCGCCCGCCTCCACTTGTCCAACTGCTATAAAATTGTTTGTGTGAATTGAGTGCATTTGGGGCATCAATGTCATATGACTGTCCCACTGTGTTAGCACTTACATCGGAAAAATTCAGTTTGTAGTTCCTTATAATTGGAGAAAATATATATTTTTTTTTTTTTGGCAGACAATTTTCATCTTCGTTCTCTCTATGTTTTAGTCTGTTATATATAATCATGCATATATGCTGTGTAGGCTTTACGTTTTCATCAGAACAAATAATATCAACATTTCGGATAAGGGAAGAGCGAATATGGATCGAATACGTATTTTTCCTCCAAGTCTGCTTTTTCCACTTTTCTTTACAGCTTCAAACCTGCGAACCCTCATTTCCACTCGTTATTTTTCCAGTTCCATTTTATTCGATTGTCGATGGAAGATAACATGGTATGCTCCTGGTGTTTTCTTACTTTGTATCGTCGCTCAACACCATTTTCAAAGTGGAGCAGAAAAAGAAATTGCCCCTGGCTTTTGTCGACAAAGATTTCGTTGCGATTCAGTTTTTTTTCGCTTTCCCATCTGCACCCCTCTGCCCCACCATCCATTGCTCTCCTCGCCGCAGAAATGTGCTCTTTTACCTCTTGTTTTTGCGTTGCGCCATTTTTTTTTTTTTTTTTCTTTCACGATGTGAAAAAATAGTGAGGGAACTATGGCGTCTTACAAGAGCCACGCAGTGTGCCGCAATGGAATATATTGTTTGCTTCGGAAACGTAACGGGAATACCTTGAGTGCGAGAGAAGGCGTATAAGTACGGAATTTGCCTTTTTTTCATTTAGTCGCAGTAAAGAAAGGGTACATGCTGAGCAAGGCCCAAACCGTGTTCTTTTTATAAACCATTTTTCGTATCGAAAAATCGATTTCTACGGGAAAAAAACTTGTAGAATTCCACTAGACTAAATTGCCAAAATTTTTTGAAACTTGGTTTAATTGATATCACTAAGCATAATATGTTTCATAAACAATTTTTAAATGCTCATAGAAACCGTAATGAAAAATAATTTCTTTGGGATAATTCTGAATTTTCCAGCCATACTAAAGAACACAATCGACTTTTAATGTGTAAATTGAAGCTTACGAATGGCATACTTAATTGCGAATTGGCTTTTAATATGAAAACGAGTCAATTTATTGTCGCTTGTAATTACCTACTCAATAAACAAATGACGAGAAAACAGCTCGTGCAGTGTCGAGCTCGTATATACCTGCTGTTTATCGTCAATGAAAATTCTCATAAATTTCAATGGCCAAGCTCCATCGCTCCGAAAGAAATCGGAATTACAAAATGGGTATATCCGTATATCTACACCGCGTACAACACGCCTGTGTCAATGTGTTCGCGATTAAACGCATAACTCGGCGTAAATCAATCCACCACTGGCAATTTACACGATACCCTTTTTCACCGTCTCTCGTGTGTTTATATATGCAAGGAAAAAAAAAAAAAAAAAAAAAAATATCGTGTGCAATTCGACAAACAAGCACGCTTGCGTGGATTTGCCTGCTGAACCATGAAAAGAAAAAAAAATGAAAAAAATAAAATAAAAGAGAGGTGAGCAAGAGAAACGAGACACGAGTGCTACCTGTGCGACGAAACGAAACCATGGTCGTCCAGTTTCGTGTGATCTACGTTAGGTCACGTCGAAATGTCCGTCGAAAAAACCTATACATATATATATATATATTTTGCGCAAGACCCACGCTGGCGCGCGTGTAAAATTATCCCGTTCGCTGATTGGCGAAAAGCTATATACGTTTGGACCCTCCCCGCGACCAAACTAGTTTGAAAATGTGTGCGGTGCCGATTAGAACCCGTCGCCGCGTCGCGTGTCCATTTTTGCGTGCACGAGGTTTCGAAATTTGACGGCACTGGACCTCGAGAAGGAAAAAAAAAAAAAAAAAAAAAAGAAAAAAAAAAGAAACGAGAACGAGAAGATTATTTCACCGTATCAGCCAACGGCTGGACAAGGTCAGGCCGGCGCGCTCCGTAACTTTCCCAATATTGAAAGATCCATCGGAGGTGACGAGTGAGAGGTGTTGGGATTGATCGTTGGCTTGAAATGATCGACCGATGAAGGGAGGCTATTATTTAACTCTCCTACGCGCCCCACTCTTATTTTTCGTGTAATTCTATGTCTTAAAGCTACATGAACTTGGTGTGCTTGAGTACCGAGGTAGTGCACTCACGTTAGTCTGTGGGGGGTGGGAAAAAAAAAAAAAAAAAAATCGTACAAATACAATTAAAGTATGCACTTGTTAACCTCTAATACAGTTCGACTGGTGATTTGTCGAGGTTCGCACGCCGTGTATATTATATGCTTGCCGCGTGGGAGATAACGCGATTAGTATGCCCGTAGTGTTAACGGAGAAACGTTGCGAAACTCGGCTCACCTTGACCACGCGTAGGCCGGCGGGTCAAACGCGCTTCTTCTTTCATTGGTCGAGGCTATTTTCAATGGTTGATCGATCGATTAATTTACGATGATAATGTTGAGTTGTTGTACAATGGTTTTTAAACCATCAATTGAATACTTCAGATCGGACAAAAATATTAATCAAAATAGTTAAAAACAAAATTTATAAAAAGAGAGAAATTGTCACTTTGACGCGGGAAATAAATCAATGCTAAAGTTTTAATTACTTGCAAGGATACGCGTGTATGCGGTTCATTGTATAGGATGTCATACAAATACCTATCCTCCGTAAGGTAAAAAAAGTTGGGTAAGAAATCGACGTTCGAAACCAAGTGATAAAGGCAAAAGTTGTAGTTTTAAAAAAAATTATTTTTTGTTTTATTTAGTGGTATATTTTTTACATATTACGATAGTAATATTTTTTACTAGTTATATAAAAAAATTTTTTTAAGTGCAAAAAAACCTTCTGGTACTTATTGCTTTGTCCAATGACTTCAGTCTGGATCTCGTGTAAGTTGTCACTTGTGGTAATCAAGTAAAAAACTTAAGTCATGATCCGTGTAAATTTATGAATCGACGTAACGGTGAAATCCAATGGAGTTGCGAATAATGTATAGATTTTTCGTAAAGGAAAAAAAAAAAAAAAAAAAAAAAAAGATATTGTGAGGAGAAGAAGAAGTGCAATTCAAGCCGAAAAGAGGCAGATATCTGTGGAGAAAGAGGGAGACGGTCAGGCTTTTTTTACCAAAGACTCGTGAAAAGTGTCGAAATCTACATATCGCGCGTTAACTCGAAAGGTAACGTAAGGTAAAGGGCCCATCTATGAGACAATTTTAAAATCGGTACCTATGCATGAGACACCCAGTTTAATTTATATACGTAATACTTAAACATGAAAAGAAATTTTTTTTAATATCATTATAATATAATCTTTTGAATAAACAAATATTTTAAAGAACTTCAAACGTTATTAAATAATAAAGAATTTTATTGTAAGACCCTGTCTCATACATAGGTACAATGTGAAAACATAACCTCAAACATGTGTTGTCCCTATTAAGAGACACTCAAGACGCATTTAAATAACATGGGTGTCTCATAGTAACGGACGTGTGTCTCATACACAGGGCCCTACAGATTCAATGTGTCTCATTAATAGGTGCATTTCCATCCTGTTTATATTTGTTTATAAAATTATTTTTTAACGTTTTATTTGAATTTAAAAATTATAATATTATTCGTAATGATCTAATGCTTTCATTGATACCAAAACTTGATATATTTCCGCTCATAGAGAGTGTACATTAATTTAATAGCAAAAAAAGTGGTAAAAAACTGTCTCATAGATGGGCCCTTTACCTTATACGTGCACGCGTTTACACATACACAGTGCGGCTCAGCGGTGTAATAGCGCGAGTACTGCGGTTGTTAATGGCTTGCGCAAACTCCGGGATCTCGCATGTGATCATCGAGCCGATGAACTTCGGGGCATCGTGTATGCGCATAGTATACTTATTTACGTACATGAAGCACATGCAGTGTACTTGTACATGCATGTATTTATATTAGGCGCGGTGTACTGTTACTGAGAGTGTGCCTCAAAAACGCTACCACCAAACGTTATGCCATCCCATGTCCCCTCTCTTATTCCTGAATCAGTAAATTATGCTTTTTTTCCCGAGTTTAAGAACTCTCTTTTCAACTCTTTGTGCAGTCGTTTTGCAAAATACGCTGCTTCGGGTATGTTAATGGCGTTGCCGAATAGCGTTGCAAATTATAAAAGCTCGGACTGTTAATTTAAAGGCCACTTTTCGACTTTGTATTTGGAGGTATGTATATATAAAAGTGGTGAGTAGTAAGTTATTGATACATCACAATATGACGTTTTAAAGTAAACACGAAAATGGTTGCGATTTTCCTTGGGTTTTATTCCCATAAACCATATCGATATATGCCTTCTTAATTATAAACTTGATAAAAAGAAAATTTGATCAGTGCAACTAAAGAGTATAAATCGAGGGTAAGTAAGATTGTCTAGCTGATACATTTTTTTTTTTTTTTTCGTGTACTTTATGAACAAAATTAAGCGATTATCCCAAATAAATGCCATTAGTAATGCAGGTTTTTTTATTGTGATTGTTGGCCGACCCGACCTAGTTACACGGCCACGTGTATGATATACGTTATACCGTTAAAATGCACTGACAATATAATATTAAGTATACGATATTATATATACGATGGACCTGCAAGCACGCGCGTATAGACGTGCTCACGCGATTCGTGCCTGCACCGTTGGAGAGAAAGTTTTTAATAGACATCAAGTACTAACATGAAATAGTCCTTTTTATTATATTTCTAGTTATATGAGAAAATTTTTTAAAATAGCACAAAAGGTGCTCTGATAATTGTGATGATGCATAAAGTTTCGAAGATCATGAATGTAACTGTTGAAGCAAATTTCTTTTGATACGATTTTTTATAATATTTTCAACGTCGCTGTTTGATCATCAAAATGTTGAAAATTTCTATAATACTAACAAAAAAAATTGACTTATTCAATGAATAAATGTCCTAAATCTAGAAAAGTTTTTGCGCGAGAACCAAAAAATTGCCATGTTGACACAATGCGGTTCAACTGCTGATTCGAAATAATCGAAATCAACGAGATCCCAAGCTGACTCGAACGTCGTACTTACACACGTATGGAAAACAAAAAAAAATTCACTTCAAGACGAATGACTCACCAGCATAGGTACTTTTGAAGCTCTCGTGTAGTTTGAAGGTGAAGGGTATGTGGACCTTCATCATTTTCATCTGCGGTATGCGCGGCGCGTGGGCCATCACGCCCCCCGTGCTGCCGAACATCAAGTCGTCCCCGTGGACTCGCAGCACCATCATGTTCCTGCAAAACGTTTCAATTTCCCTCGATTAAATCTACGTATATGTGTATAGGACATTTTTTGCCGATGTCGCCGCGTCACGCAAAGGACATGACAATTTGTACATTTTCATGAATATATTATTAGCTATTCGTGCATATCATGTAGTTTACATTGCAAGTCGATACGTATACAGGAAATGCTTATACATGACTGTACGATCGAATTAATCGAAAAAATAATAAAGTCTTTGAAAATTAAATTGTTCATTTTAATCAGCTATTGTTTCGCGACTACGATATTATAAGGATAAAATAGCTGTAAGATTTTAAAAAATTGTGCCCCGATCGGTTGAGAGAGGTGAGTGACTCCTAAACCAGTCTCATAAAAATTAAAAAAAAAAAAAAAAAAAAAAAAGGTAAAGGATGGAAAATCCAATCCAATATAGGTATACCATGTATGAGCGATTGGAGCCAATTAACCGACAACGATTCGTCTACTCAATATTGGAGAGGCTATAGATCTACGGCCTCTTTGTCTCCGGGTCAGGACGAAGCCCCTTCGAATTACGTAATCGCGCGCGATATTGGATAACCGACGATAACCCTCTCTCTTTCTCAAACTCTCCTCGTCACTGTACTATTGTTATCTCTTGAAAAAAAAAAAAAAAAAATCTGCGTCATCCAACAATTGTTAAATTAAAAAAAAAAAAATCGTTTAAAACATACAAGTTTACATATACGTGTTCGAGAAAGATGTACATAACGTATAAGCGCGGGAGATAAAATACAGTATGGACATATATAGAGCCGATGCTGTTGGGTAATACAACTAATGTATGTGTTGTAGCGCGTGTGTTGGTATTTGTATCCGTCGTATTGCATCAACGGACGAGAGCGCATCTTCGAGCTCGAGCTTTTTTACTGGTACAATGCACGCGCCGTGCCTTTTTTTTCCCGTGGACTATGGATTTTCAATGAATGGCCGATTGTTGAAACGAATCGGTGAATTTTATATCGATTTCACGTGATTTCAAAACTTTTTCACCGATTCGGTTCAACAAATATATCGCAGCACCTTGTATACGGTAAGAAAAAAAAAAAAAAAAAAAGAATTAACAACAAAGCCGTAAATAACGGGACGGAATAAGCCAAATATGAATGGATGACGCGGGATGAGCAGTGGTGAAATATTTATTGATACAGAGGAAACAGTTTTATTATCACCACGAGCAAAGGGTCCATTGTACACAGTCCCGAGAAACGCGCCGCGCATCTTCAAAGGTATAATATATAAGTACCGTGATACACGTGCTCCAGGCGAACGATTCGAAGTATTCCAGTCACGGAAAATCGGTATGAATCCGAACCTTCTAGAACGACGTTCGCATTGGTCATATATGGCTCCCAAAAGATGTATATATACATATATAAGAAACAAGCACTCTCTCTCTCTCAAGGGGGCACATATAGGCGATCAAGCAAGTTATATCAAATAACCGGCACCACCACCATCTTCGTCGTGGCTCGAAGATTCCATATATTACGGTGCAGGCGTACTTATATTTGCTGGGAAAATGAAGAGGCTCGCGCCCCTCGGCGATTGTGAAAGCCTCGTAATTCGTTACGTAACTCCTCGGGTACCATGTACATTTGGGCATATATTGTATACGTATGCGTAGGTATCATCTATGTCTTTTGCTATCATATGTTCTTGTATAAGTACATCCCTAATCGGTCGATGCCTCTCTTTCGCACGCGATCCTATATATATGTAAAAGTATAGTATATATCACGTGTGTGCATCGCCCGCATGCAAGGCTTCTTTTTCTTCGTCGTGGTAGTCGGTGACTTTGTTGTCTTCAAGACGAGGCGGCGGCGCCTCTCTTTCGTAAGAGGATGCAATAGCCCACTACAAGTACATTGTACCGATACATGTCACGAGGAAGTCACGCGGAGGATGCTACTACATTCACTCGATTTGTACTGCACATTTTTTTTTTTTTTTTTTTTTTTTTTTTTTTTTTTTCCATATGCCATACGCCAATAGGGACGCATGCATGTATGTAATACGTGCTCCCGTCCACTTGTGTAATATATGAATATAATAATGATGATTGACGCGGAGCATTAACGAGATGACGAGGCTCCAATGCGCGATGGTCGATGGGAGGGATGATGCGGTGGATGATGGTGCGATTCGGGGAGCCGCTCGTAACGATCGAGCTTTGCAAAAGGTTTTTTTTTTTTTTTTTTTTTTTTTTTTTTAACGGTACATATATTATGCGGTATACATCACTTGTAGTGATTGATGGACATATACATTGTTTTTTTCTTTTTCCAAAAATCACTTCTAAGGCGAGTTTTAAAGATGAGTTTTTTTTTTTTTTTTTTTTTTTTTCCAAAAAGTGTAAGATTTTAAATAGAAAATCTGAGGATGAAAAGAAGATACTTTATTTGAAAATTCTATGGTTATACTTGTATTAATTGTAACTCTGTACTGTATTATCATTGAAGAATAAATGATGATTCATATCCGTACATATGGATAAAAAAACAGTTGTATTCTCAGTTTGATGAAAAATAAAAAAAAAGCATCAAGAGGGTCAATCAAGTGAAAAAAAATGGATAAGAGAGTGGGATCGCCTGCGTCAGCGTGATGAAATTATTATTGTTTTTTTCCAACATGTGCAAGGAACATTTAATTTTTACACAAGTGCCGGTGCACCGAAAATAATTCTCAAGTGATCCACTTCCGACTTCTCTTCTCGCCACTTGCACACAGAAAAAGGTCATTGCCCTGCACAATCCAGAAACTTTTGCAAAGATCTGACTACATACCGATGTCCATGAAATTTTTACGGCGCAACTCGAAACTTATTCACGATTTCATTGGTGCGGCTTAAAAGTTTTTTAAAGATTATTTTAATATTGACATAAAGAGCTTCGAGTTCAATATTATTATTCTAGTAGCAAGTTTTTATAGCCGTGCACAGAATGCACACTATTCACGATAAATGAAAAAGTTGTTTTCTACTCTATTGAATTGTTTCAACTTTTTCTTACGCGTACTATACAAAATTTACGTAAAAGATACAATAAAATATGATACCGATTTAAAAATCACTAAAACCGCACTCGGGCATCAAAAGAAACGTCGTATACCGCTTGCCTGTGCCAACAAGGTAAAGTAGACCGGGTGTGCAAAATGTCAACTCAAATGCACACAAAGAAAAAACCATGACACACATAGCGTATAGGCACGTTGAATAGGTGTACAGCGAAATTGAGTGCGCCCATTTTCGTGGATATTTTTCAAAGGGGAAAAAAAAAAAATCATACAAACTCGGGTCATCTCTTCCTTCGCTTCTCGCACGAATAGAGACGCGTTGAAGGTATTAATATTCATGCGTTCATTGCCGACACGTGTTTGCGGTATAGCGGACAAGGAGGCACCTCTTTTTCCCAATATTTTTTTTTTTTTTCAAACGCGCCACTGCATTTTCGAGCGGAAAAGCAAAAGAAGCGTGACTAGCACAACCGGTCGCGAGAGCCGATACCATCGCCAGTAAAATTTTGTATCCCCCTACAGCCGATCGATCGGCCGGGATAACACAGGCTCTTTTTTTTAATGCGCTACAAGCGTTGTTGTACGAATGGACGATCGATCCACGGTGCTCCGTTTTGGGTGGCGTCACGCTACCGATACGTATACCGATCAGCGCCGGAATTAGGGGCGCGGAAGCCCGTTTCGAGAGAAAATTATTTATGCAGGCGCTAATCGAGCCGGGAAACACGCTAGGTGGCATATTTTTTTGTTGGCACCTTTTTTACGGTTCCACTGCACTCTCCGCGCGTACATACATGCGTGATATAACGGCCCCGAATTATCGATACCTTAGCGGACTTTTAGCACTGCTGGTGAGGAGGATCGCGAAGAAAGAAAGGAAAAAAAAAAAGAAAAAAAGGATAGACTGCGAGAGAAAAAGTCTTGGGTGTGTGTATTGGGGATGAATCATCCTCCAAAGGTGGCAGCGAGACACCGAAATGCACTTGAATTTTTTTTGGATTCTTTGGCGATCGTTGCACCCGTGTCGGGGGAATGATGAGTTACTTAAATACCGAACGAAGAGGATTTTTTTATTATAATTATATACGCAGACGTGACGTTACTTCGGTCCAACAGAACTCGTGTTGCTTCGATTGCATACCGGTCATTTGTCAAACAATACTCCTTTAAACCTTTTTCCTTCTCACATCGCTCCATTCTTATACTGCCTTGCTCCCACTCTCCGGCTATTTATCGACTCGTTTATCGCCGAGCTGAGAGACAATCACGTGACACGCGCCAAAGTGCAATGGTATATACATGTTTAAAAGCGTTTGTTGACATCGAAATACACACATATATACATATACACAGTGGTACCGATAAAACACTTGTGAGAATTAAAAATCTGAAAAAAGGTGAAACAAATGAACCTCCCGAGAACTTGTGTAAACAGATGAGCCGTGTGTTTACCAGTTGTTTTTACACTTAAACGCGTGCGGAACGATAAAATTTTTGACAAATCTGTTATTTCTCAGCGAATCAAACGATGGCAATACATTATCGATTCTCTTTCACTCGGTAGTTGGTTGACCTTGAGCTCCTTACCAACGACGATTATTTTAATAAAAACACCGGACCATTTTATACACACGCAGCGTAATTCAATGACGTAGTATGTTCTTGTAAAAAATAAATTCTTTATCAACACCACTTGGCATAAATATAATAATCTGGGTGGTATTTGAGAAAATTTTAAATACGCTTAAGTACTTTATTGTAATTTTAACTAAATTTTAAAAATTCCGCCCAAGTCCGACTACAATATTTAAACAGTATATATATATATGGGGTAGTAGACGAGTATTATTTACTTCTGGTATCGCGCGAAATTACGAAATACAGCATGATCGTGTCGTCGCGTCGTGCATATAATAATATGCTGTCAGTGCATGTATAAGTCTACTTATTAAATTTTGCTTGAACATTATATACATATGATTATCGTAACATCAAATGTATAATATATACCACTTGGTGTCTTGGCTTGGCTCTACGAGAACGTGCTCCGACAATGAATGAATCACCGCTCACTCGCCAATGTAGCACACATTTAATTACTATTTTGCTATTGTATATATTATGTTATTATACAGGTACAAGGTGCATAATCAGTGTGTGTATACTTGTGTTGTACTCACTTCATAATGAAGAGGAAGATGAGACAGAAGACGACGAGAACCGCGAGGACGTAGAATATGTTGGAGGAGAGCTCCGCGACGAAGACCAACATCGCCGTCATCCTGACTGCCTTGTGTATATTATGTACAAACTGTTTATGTCCTATATATGTTTACGTATTAAATTTTGGAGTTCCCCCGTCGTCTGCAATCTGTACACACACGCAATAACGTAAATCCAGCAGTCACGCGTGAATGATGCTTATTCTTCTTCTTCGCGGACCGTCTGGCATGAATCGACCAGCGACACGAAGCAGTATATACGTCAAGGTCAGCCACCGGCACGACAACTCAACCCCTCAGCGGACTCGATAACATTCAAGTCGCGAATAACTTGATTTGATTTGTACAGCGCGGTACACGGTCTCTCTATCGCACGATTCTAACCTATACTTTGTGGAGCGAGAGGAAAAAAAAAAAAAGTAACACTCAAGAGGTTGAGTGTCTCCTTGGAGAGGTATGGGTTTTGTAGGATGCACGAACAACAATTATGCCTCTCCGGGATACAGATAAGCCCAATGAAGAGGGTCCTTGAGCTGTGGGTGACAGTAAACGCGAGAGAGGCAGTCAGACAGGCAGACAGAGGCCGGGCGCAGTTCTGCCTTCTGCTGCTGTAATGTTTGTTTAAAGAGTCAATTGACGAGGACGTGTCTGCTGGAGGTGTTGGCGTCGAGCCTTCGGTGAGGAGTCGTCGGGCTCGGTGCTGCTACAACTCCGTTTGTCGCCGGCGGCGCCCTTTTCCTCCTCGAACATACTACGGCCACGAACGCCCTGCTGGCAGTCGCTCGGTTTTGCGCTGCTTGTGGTGGTATAGGTATGTTTGTTTATTATCTGATTAACAATGACACCTACGTGGACTATGGGTGCATCGAAGCTGAAAACACTCTCTTATCTCGCGTGTGTGCACTCTCTTGCTCCTCCCCCTCGCACCCACAACACAATCACTCTCCAACTGCGTCTCTCTCGTCTCCTTTGTATTGTATACCTGAATATAACACGACTATTTACATCTACACTCTTGACAACTCTTGGAGGTACAGTATTTTACACTTTCTTTCTATACCTGCAGGTGGGTGATGTGTGTATACCTGGCAGGTATTATTCTGTAGATCCCCTCCAATCCGGAGGCTATGAAAAGGACACTAAAAACAAAGTCACGACAACACGTTCATAAATCCATTTCTCAGCTGTCAATCGACAAAGGTAACAACAGGTATACATAGTAATACGATGAAGGACATTGTGCATGCAGTGTGTAGCTTATGATGGTGTTGTTATCAATTTCATACGCTACTTCGCGACGAACTAGTGCGCACTGCGTGTTGACCGACACTGACGTTTGCCTTCGTTCTGGCATACCTATATAAGTATCGTAGCACTCTCTCTCTCTCTCCTTAGTCGGCCGACCTCTGGCGCGTGGCGCCCCTCCCACGCTACACACTGTACACGTCATATCGGAGTCATCGGAGATCGAAGAAATATTGTTTTTATATACTTTAATGATTTTTCACCTATACGTAATTTCTTAATTTTGACATGACATATTATTATAGTTACTTGAGATTTTTAGAGCAAACAATTCTCAACTGGTGTCGCTGAGAGGCGACTCCAAAATTTAAGGAGTTACTATTAGAACTCGCAGTATACTTAGCATCGAAATGTTTACTTTGACCAAAAGATCCATTTTTCAAATTGAGTAAATGTATTTAGTATTGAATGTAAACAACCAATTTAATATCACTGAAAAAGCATCGAAACGATTTTTTAGGTAAACATTTTTAAAAGATAGAAGTACAGAAAAAAACAAATTTTCTTTTAATTAAAAAATGCCGAATATGCACAAATAATTTAGTTACTTCGATTACACCTGTACTTGAACTTACGGCTGTAAGAATCATCAATATAACAAAAAACATCTTTATTTTGCGCTTAAAAACAAAACTATTAAAACAAAACTACAGTGACATCTATTGGCTAATTTGAAAAGATTAAAATGGAGTATATTTTTTAGCAACAGTAGAGAAGACAGTTACTCTAGCAGTTTTTAATCGAAATAACCTACTTAGTTTGGTAACTTTTATTTCGGAGTTTTGGATAGCAAATAATATTTCAGCTTACAGCCAAACAAAAGAGAGCTTTAAAATAAAGTCCATGGTGCAGTCGCGCAGTGTAAAGTGATGGAAGGACATGCTTGATGCATGATCTCTGCGCTTCAGTTGTGTGTTGGCGACCTAAAACAATTGAACGTGTAACAAAGTTGTCCACATGATTGTTATTGACTATTTGAAGAAGTTTGAGGTGCACTCGACTCTGATCATTGCCTTTCTGATTCTGGTACGTCAAATCTCGGAGCCCGAAAAAATGCCGGCTACCAACGTTACCCGTGCCCTCGATTTCGAAGTTTACGGTCGAGTTCAGCGTAAGTGTTTTTTTTTTTTTTTTTTTTTTTCTTCAGTGAGTTTTGTTTTGATTTAATTGTGCCTACAAAGTTGATTGTTTGCCTTTGCTTTCTTTATTTCAGGTGTTTTCTTCAGAAAGGTGAGTCGTGATTGTTATTATTATTTTTTTTTAATTTTTCAAAAGGGAAACAAACTCCAAAATCGATTACACAGTGGCATTTAAATGATGGTCGGGTATTAGACATTTTGGTTATGTTAGTGGAAACAATAGATTCGTTCACCTTACAATCCAGGGACGGTCGGGGACGGTGTGAGCGAGTCGGAGACGAAAGTGAACAAGTGCTCTTCTCCGATCGTCCGCGATCGTCCCTGACCGTACGCGATGCGCAGTTGTACACGTTAGGTTAGATTAATGCAAAAAGTAAACAAACTTGTTTGTATTTGCACTTCTTTATTTACAAACTATTGTTTACATACAGCATTAATCTAACCTAACGTGTACAACTGCGCATCGCGTACGGTCAGGGACGATCGCGGACGATCGGAGAAGAGCACTTGTTCACTTTCGTCTCCGACTCGCTCACACCGTCCCCGACCGTCCCTGGATTGTAAGGTGAACGAATCTAATATACGGCGTTTTCCATACAATTGTATACGCAAACAATGTTTACCGTCAAAACGCACAGTTGCCAACATAAAGATGAATTTGCATCTGCTTGGCACCATTGAGTTAATTGAACACTGATACGTTTTTACGTTGGTAACTGTATTTATACCAATTTATGTTACCCGTTGTCGAAAAAATTGTACATTTTCATCGCAGATACCGATTGAAGAACCTTTCTTTTTACACTTACAAGAAGTGGTGAAATTTAAAATTAAATACGTTTTTAAATTAAAAGTTGAAATGTTCATTTTTCTGTATCTGTGTCGTTAATATACTATATTGCTATGTTTGTATTTTTTGGTGATATTCATGATTACAGAAGTTAATTTATTTTATTTTACATTATGATATAAATAATGTGATTTTTTTACCATTTGCCAAGGTTGCACATATATAAGAGAGATAAACGTACAATTCATATGTATTGGACTTGAAGGTTTTTTTAAATAATCTTTTTATGTTCGCGGAAAGCATCACTTGGAGGTTTAGGAGGTTTAGATAAACATAGAGAGTTTAAAAAAAAACACTTTCGTTGGTTGGTGCCTATGGTATACTTTCGCCTCCCTCAGTATTTTACTTTTTAATTTTGTGAAGCTCGTTCTGTAGTATAATGTTATTCCATCTTAGTTTTCTCGTATACGCGTGCAAACGCGCGGTTTTTAGATGTGCCCCACTCGTCCAAACCTCATATACGTTCTGCACAGAGTATTCTGTAACTTTCACTTCATCGAACGACAAAACTTGTTTATCCGTACGCGGATAGTGGTGGTTTTTCATCAGATGGTGATAAATTTCGACTGCGATTTCTGAATTCCAGCACACCCAGGAGAAGGCAAAGGAGCTCGGGTTGACGGGATGGTGCATGAATACGAAGCAGGGCACCGTTCTCGGTTACATGGAAGGAGACAAGGACAAAGTCGAGGAAATGTAAGCCACCCTATAGGTTCTTCATTTTTTTGATGAAATGATAAAAAAAAAAAAATGTTTTATCCCTTCGTTCCAGGAAGAATTGGCTGAAACATACCGGTAGTCCGCAGTCCAACATCGACAAGGCCGAATTCCGAAACGAGAAAGAAATCGACGCCCCGACGCTCGAAGACTTCGTTATTAAAAAAGTGACGTCACATTCGTGATTATATTTATACCCACGACGGCGACGACCACATGGTACTTTTCAATTCAAAGTTTCGACTTGAAATTTTACCTGCCAATTTTTATTTTTTAACGAAACGTACATATCCATGCTCTTTTCGTTAAACTATCATATTGTATTGACACACGTTTCTATACTAAATGCTTCGAGTAAGATATGATTTGACAAAAAAAAAACGAAAATTTCTTTTGTCAATGCGTTCATCGAACTCCATTACAGTTTCATTAATTTATTAAAAATTACGCATACTTCAAATAGTGTGTGTGTAGTTGATTTCAAACTCTAAGTATATGTCCTCATGAGTCGCAATAAATTTTGTAAAAAAATTACGACTACATTTTGATAATAAATATTCTCTCATTAAAACTGACATCTACAGGTTCTGTAATGCATTTGGCGCTCGTCACGCGGTGCCGCAAAAAAGGCGCAAGTATCCGCGCGACTTATCGTCAAAAAATTCTTGTGACTCAGCAAAACTTTAATAATTTTTCAACTCAATTGGAAACGATCGCCGTTTGATGATTCAACTTCCGAAGCGTCAAATCGAACAATCCGATATGACGACAAAACTCGCCCGAAAAAAGGGCCACCACGACGCATCTATTAAAAACTCGGATTACATAACTAAACCACGCTCGCACTCGCATCGCAATAAAATGTGCGTCCATCTCGTACGGTGTGGTCCTCTTATTTGGCACCGGATGGGAAACAATGTATAAGTTGCAAGTAAAAACTCAAATCTCTCCTTCCCGGAGGGCGTTTCGCCATCGTAGCTACTGTACGGCCAATTTTTTGCAGACAGTGAGATTTTTCGCAACGCAAGCTTGCTGCTCGTGATGGAAGGGAGATGCAGCAAAACACACAATAGAAATCGGCCAAGCGACAGCATCAGGTGTATAGGCGCCGACCGAGAGGAGGAACGTACATGTACAAATATATGTGAGGCTCACTAAATTATGAGAGAGAAAGAGAACGCGGGGGGGACCCGACGGAGCGAGGCGAGCAAAACGTGCTATACGGATAGGCGGTACACCTACTTATAATATACACGGACGCGGGGCGCGCATTGCCGGGAGAGCGCGCGAGCGGTGCACCTCGTCGTTTTATCATCAACGCCTCGACTCTTTTTTTTTTTTTTTTTTTTTTTTTAATTTATCTTTACAGTTAAAAAAAGTGGTTTTGTGCTCGAGTTCGAACGTAGTTTTGTGGTCTTACTTCGATAAGTGACATGTGTGGTTGAATGGCCGGTATCGGCAACTGTGTGTTTGCGTCCCACGATATAGAAAAAAAATAGTAATCGGCGACGAAATCAGTATTGGGTGGCTTCGAAGGCGATAAGAGCGGGGTCGAAGCATGAGGTACTTCAAGAGCTTTTTCAAGCACACTTGGCACCCGCAACAGGTAATTCGACGCAAACGAATTTTATTCATTTGCTAGAAAATGTCAGTGCTCGCATATACCATCGTATCCGCATATATACTCCTGACCGATTAAGAGACGCTGCAGTGCCGAGGTCACGAAAACAATTGCACACTCACACGCTTGCATTTTGTCGATTGGCATGTCAGAGGGAAGAGAGAAAATCGGAGCCGACACACGTACGTCATTTTTAATAAAAAATACCAAACCGTAGGTATACGAGTGACATGTACACATGGAGGTAGTAGGAAAAAAAAATAAATAAAAAGCACGAGTTGCGTAATCCTCGGTTTATTAGCGCCGAGTTGACGTAAGTGCTGTTGTGCAAATAATTTTTACTCGCGACATCGGGTTGTACGCGAATATTATGAAAATAACGCTTCAAAATTACAATAGCGGCTCTTATCGCGCGCGATTTTTGTGAGAACCGCCGATGGTTAACGATCACTCGTGTGGCGAAACGCACACGTGATAACATAACTTTTCGGAACAAAGTCAATTGATTTTTATAAATATTAAATAATACAAACTATACGAGTATTGGTTTAGTGAAGAAAAACGAAAAACATTTTATATTTTACAGTTATTGTCTCCCGACACTTGCGCAAATTGACATCTGTTTAACTGCAAGAACGTTCCTTTCTCTCTCTGTACGCTATGGAGCGTTTTTCCGAACTGTTGATACGAAACGTACTTTTTTTTTTTTTTTTTTTTTTTTCATTCCCTCGTAAACAACAACTTGCTGCTACATTAATTTATCACTTTTTATTATGTGCAGCTCGAGTGATAGCATCGCGGTATTCCCCAGAATTTATTAGCAGAAAATAAAAATGTATTTGTGATGTAGTATATACAGTCGTTAATTTATTATCTTGTCCTGTCGTCTTTGCGCATATTACGAGAAACCCGAGCCTATCACAGCGTGTTCAGTTTTTTTTTTTTATTCGTATACCGAATAATCCGTAACTTGCGGTAGGCCATTATTATCGACAAGTACATGTCTAGGTATCAACATCCGCGGTATTTCCTCGACTGTGTGGTCAGTTGTCGACTTTTATCAAAAATAAGTTGTTTCGTTTCTTTTTTTTCCCCCGAAGTTGGACACTTACGTGTGTAAATAACATATAGGCAAAGTGTGTCTCGGAGTAACGGAATAATAATGAAGAGACAGTTCGTTTTGTCCACCGGTGCTGGAAAGAAGTTGTTTTCGGCGATTTAGCGCTTATAATATTAAGTACATAATATATAAACTCGTTGTAGAGCGCGCGTGGCCTGCCTTGTTTTCCGAGGTGATGAGCGTGCAAATTCAACCGAAGCTCGAATATATTGCACAAACGTGATTTACGGTAGTTTTGCGTTGCACTCGCTACTTTTTTTTTTTTTCTTCTTCTTTTCTTTCCCAAATGTTCGATGCGTGTACGGTAAATCGGTATTTACTCGTTGAGCGTGAAATACATACTCGCTTGGATCCTCGAACCGAAAAATTTGCATGGACATTTTACGCTACGTGTATAACGGAGCAGTAAATTACCTATGACAGTGATACCTACACAACTGAAGTAGCATTATTTTTTTAAATTGAAAATTAGTTGTTGAGCAACTCGAAAAAAGAAGGTCAACGCTCGATACATTATTACAATATGATTCACGTGCGTTATTATTATCAAAAGGAGCAACTTGATGTATCGGCTCTGGAATCGTGTAGTCTCGTCAATTACAACCTATAGTAACACGGTCCGATCTAAGGGAGTACAAAGATTGATTTTAATCAAAGTTACGCGTGTGATTTATTATAAAAAAAAAAGAAGAAGAAGAAGATAAGTAACCCATACAGCGCGTGGAGAACGAGATTTTATTATAATTTTTCTTGTCTAATTATAATTGATAGCGCGTATAAAATTAACAGGGGAGGAGAAAATTGCATCGATTTAATCGAGGAGCGATGAACGTTTCCAATATATCTGTATACATGTACACAGCCACAAGCACCTCGGGTTTCTTTCTCAGGTCCATTAGGTTTTCATTGCGAGATTGGATGCTGGGAGCATATATACCTATATATACAAGCCCATGTGAGTTTCAATCTCCCGGCGGTGCTCACAAGTGTGTGTCTTTTACGATACTTTCACCCGTGCGTGAGCAGGCAAGGTCGCTTTAGTTTTAGCTTCGTTGTGTTTATCCCGTTGGTAAACAAAAGAGACGACCGAGTAGGTTTTTCTGTTGTATAATTAAAAGTATATTTATATATATGATTCTGAATCAATACTGTTACATTACAGGTCAAATGATCATATACTTCTCTTTCCACCATGAAGATACGTTACGTGATAATCTAAAATTTTAAAAAATCAAAAAATCATCTCATCTCGTGTGCAGTGATGAGTCACGGAGAGTCGATTGCACGTATATTACCTGTTTCATGCATCTCGTTAATGTCAAAATCGGGTTTTGATTTCTCGTTGCTTTCACTTTCGATCGGCCATATGCGGCAGTTCGGGGAGATGCTTTTTGCTTTCTCCTCCTTGGAGTTCGTATTGCCTCTATATAGTTGTACATCGTCACCAATGGTGCCTATTGATTCTTTGGTCACAAGTTTCTTTTTTTTTTTTTTTTTTTTTTTTTTCCTCCAACAACGACCTACTCATCTAAATCGAACCAATTTAAGCACACGATACAGAGCATCTCTTTTTCTTTCTCGGCGTACGGTACAGTTGTCTCTGCGTATTAAATGAAGCGCTTCACACAATAGTAATGCTACGAAATTTTTTTTTTTATAGAAGATGTTTTTCGACTTTATTTTAATCGTGGTATTGTACTTGTATGGCGATGAGTTAAAAAAATCCACCTAAAATAAATTGCAATGTATGGGAGCTTTGTTGAAGTTTTGAATATATCCATATCTCATGAGTATACATGAGCATTGCACTTTGTCTCAGTGAGTTTAGTTACGTGTTTTAGATCACAGATATGGTAGTTTGGTGCGTGTTCACTAGAGAAAAAAATCCAAATGCCCGAGGATCCTTTGTCATCACCCTGGTCAGATGTGGATGCTATTATTCCTATACCACGGGCACATAGCGAGCGTTCAAAATTGAAAAAAAAAAAAAAAAATGCTCGAGGTATAGGAAAAATCTCTTTTTATGCTCATGTGATCTTTGCTTTTTCGTTTATCACATGACAGCACAAAAGAAGAAGATCTTTTTCAAAACTAATAAAAGATAATAAAAAAAAATAATGCTCCTACGTTGATTCGCTCATTCAAACATCGATTGATAACC
The DNA here is from genome assembly GCF_036245765.1 of Copidosoma floridanum. Classification (NCBI taxonomy): domain Eukaryota; kingdom Metazoa; phylum Arthropoda; class Insecta; order Hymenoptera; family Encyrtidae; genus Copidosoma; species Copidosoma floridanum. The sequence goes on from NW_028321890.1 coordinate 36,332,573, forward strand.
ATCCGTCGCTCGTCGTATACATAATATACTATTTCCAAGACATTCCATCCGTCTATACAAGTAGCCGAGAGCTGCTGTGTCGAAAGAAAGAAAACGCTTGCACAGGTATATTTATACGATAACGCCAAGTCGACTACCGGCTCTATCTCATTTAAAATCTTATCGGCCCCTGTAGGTATATATATGGATAGGTATATGTACAGCTTTTACGTAATTTTCGAGCGAGAGGAGAAAAAAAGGTACGTAACTATGTGCACGAGTACATATGCGGGTGGATACCGAGGTAAACCGCGACTCGACCTCGGATCGATTGAAATGCCGATGATGATAAGTACATAATGTGAAGGCAAAAATAAAAATAATAATAAAAAAAAAAAAAAACAGGAAGCTGCGGTTGAGCCGCGAAAAATCCTAAAGTTTTGAATAAAATCACCGTATTGTACGAAAATTTTCGAATTTACGTAGATTATTTTAATCACCTTTGTCCTGCATATGCACAAAAAGACCCATACTGTATACCTATACCGATCTTTAACGTCAAGAACCGCCGCATTGCCCCCCTAGTCGAATCGAATAAACAACAAAATCCACTCCATCAGAGGCCCGAGGGAGTACAAGTTATATACGAGCTTCCTGTTTAAAGAAAATCGCCGACCTCCCTCCTCCACTCCCAGACGTAAAATTGCACAATCAAGAGCTATCTCTGTACTCCACTCTAAAGCGCGTGTAATTCGGTCTTTACACCGCGTTAAGTGCCATTTCCTTCGTAACAAATATTACAGTGTCTTTTTCGCGCGAAAACCGAGACTCGTTGAAAGTATATGTATAAGGAGAGAGGGATTATAAATACACAACTACTAGCGCCAAGGTATGGAATGCACACAGTATGGTATGCGTAGGAGGAGGTGTCGATATGGAAGCCGATAACGATCGATCGGTGATAAGAAGCGCGGCCGGAGGGGGAGATGGAAAAAGGCGCCCCCCCCCCATACCAGTTTATAGGATATAGTTCGAGCGTCGGCGGGTGGCGAGTTAACGAGACAGTTCCCCCCTTGGGCGTGTATACTCGTACAGAGTCAGTCTCGCTGATACCGCGCGCTAGTGCGGATCCGGGAAATGTAGCGTCCGAGTGTATACAGGATATATTCCGCGATGAGCCATGACGGGAGAAACGCGTGTATACATATTTATATAGGTCATGAGCACGAAAGTTAGACATACGCACAGCATGGAGAAGAATGAGCGTGGCATGTACCAGGAGCTTTGCTCCGATCAAGTAAGTGGAGCGCGCGCGTGTGCGGGTATACATCACTTGTATTTACCGATAATCCTCGGATCGGGAGGTACATAACGAGCGTTGTACGCTGTGGTGAAAAGAAAACTGTACGGGACGCTCCGTGTTTTCCTCCTCCTCCACTTGTTGTATCGGTAAATCGTTGTTTCTTTGAATAAGCGAGCATATACTTGTTTTCGTGCCTATACATACTTTATGTCTATTTGTTGGTCAAATGGTGTGGAACAACGAGTAGGTATACAGTTTGTTTGGTGTGTATATTATGCTCGCGTGTCGTGTTGCCCCAAGTATCGGGAATCGCGACCGTGTAAGCAGAAACTTCGCTTGGTATACCTTGCATTAACATCGGACAGTAATATCTTTTCATTCCTCAATGACGGTTTTTTTTTTTCCCCCTCACCTACAGATTTTTTTAAGATTTCGACGAGCAGCAAAAATAGATCGAGCTTCGCTTGCTTATCGTGTAGTTGTTGTGCATCTGAACGATGCCACGGAAGAACTCCAATCTTCGATATCTTGCACGGGTGTCGGGGAGTATATTAAAAAAAAAAATGTTTTGTCCATTTAATTACTACAGTACAGGGGCAGAGTCCAATTACACGATTAAATACTGTGGTATTCAAAAAATACTGCATTTTTCATCGCGTCGGCGCTCCGATATTTGCAAAATATACCATGTCAACATACGATTAGAATACCAATGTAACATCAACACATTGGAATATATATATATGTATGCTCTCAAAGAGTGTTGATAAATTCCACGCGTGAATGAGGTCCAGCGGTATAAAGGGAGCACTGCTTGGCGGGGGTGCGATCCAGCCAAGGGCGCATGGATCGAAGATGGAATTTTTGTGCCCGTTCGAGGGTTTTTTTTTTTTTTTTCTTTTTCACATAAGTAGTCACATACTTTGGGATGTAATAAAAAAAAATTCTTGAAAATATTTTTTTTAATTTCAGATCTTGTGGAAGAATTTTTTATTACATAACTCTGAAAAATGATCATTTTTGTCTTAGAGATAGTCTCAAAAGGACATCACGCCTTTTTCATTGCATTGAAAATGATGGCTTTTGATCGCGAAAGTGTGCCGCGGGAAGAATGTCTCTTTAATGTCCATAGCTAAAATTCTCGGAATCGCTGGAACAAAGGGAATTTCAATAGTTGGATTTCCGTAGAGATCATATCATTCGGAGATATAAGAGGGGAATCCCAGTTTTTCCCGCAACTGTCACGATTTTCCTCATAAAAGGAGGAAGAAAACTACATGTTATTTGTAAACAAAAAAGTTGCGTCGGATCATCCATAGATATTTCGTTACATATTCCTAGAATTTACTCGATTCGGATACAAATAAATGCAGCGGCAAACGTGATTATCGCTCAGTGTAACGGACCATTCGCGCAAACACGCCACAGCAGTGGGTATTTATTTATATATTATACCTACTACTCTCGTACCTATACTTATCCTTATCGCTGAGTTGAGATTGGGAGAGACGCAGGTATACTTGTTTATCTAAAAAGTAAACACTCGCGATGTACCCAAACCGACAATCGTCTTATCGCTTAAAAAAAACAGTTCTATTTTTTTTTTTAATCATCTCTACGCAAACATTAACATTGATTTTTTAACATGGAGCGTATTATCTATAATATATTTGGGAAAATGATAAAACGGATTGATGAAAATCCCACGAATTACAAGTCCTTTTTTTTGCAGATGGACATCACGGGCAGGTACAACACGCCGGTGCGGTGCGACGCCCGGATCGAGGAGACGGAGCTGGGCGAGCTGGGTGGTAATCCCGGGGCAGTGCCGGCGAACCACCAGCACCGGGTCAACTTGGCGTGCCACGACGGCGCCTGCAAGAGCCGGGCCCAGCGGCACCAGCCGGTCCACCGGCTCGAGAGTCCCTGGCACCACCTCAAGACCGTCTTTCTCGTCTCCATCATCATATCCTTCATCGTCTGGATCGTCGCTTACGTTCTACTCGTGCAGTACGGTGTCGTGTGATTTTTTCTTTTTTTTTTTTTTTTTTTTTTTTTCACGATAATCCACTGTTGCGCAGATGAACTTTTTATTTTTTATTTTTGTTTATAATTGCAAATGGTGCGGTCAAGTGGAGTTGCTTATCGAAGCGATTAACATTCGCGGACACAAGTGATAGGCGCGTATATTATGTGGGTGGCCGATGCGTGCAATATTTATGATCGCGATCGCGAAAATGCCATCTCTGTTCTTAGCTGTATGATTGTATAAGGAGGCTCTTTACAATGTGTGACCGGTTGTAGGGTACGCACGAAGAAAAGTTTTATTTCTACGATTTGAACAAAAAACGTTGTAAAAGTGCGTCACAAACACTTCTTTGCGTATAAGAATCATATAATTTTTACAATCTCCAATGAGACTTTGAAGCTGATTTATCATGTAAAGTTTGGTCCATGACCAACACGCATGTTTTTGTTTATACACTGTAATAACTGTATAAGATTACGAGCAGCAGGGTTTCACTTTTGTTTTACATAGAGCCTCTTTAAGGAATTGTTAAGTTAATATAATGTGTAATCGTGCGCTTCGATTGCTAAAAAAATAATTGAGCACAAAGGAACGTCTGTTATGTAAAAAGAGAACAAAATGTTTTGAAGTTTGGTGAAATCTTATAGAGTCGAATAATAGTTTGATGAAACGTATTTTAAACGTAAAAATGCGACAATAATCATACTGCAACTGTTTAGCTGTGATTTAATAAGTTAAGCGTTTGATTCGCTCTTTAATTTTTTGCCAAAGTGTTTTCAATGAAGAACAAATTTTGGTTAGCTTGTCTTACATTTAGGCAATGAACCGCTTTACTTATCCGTCTTAAGTAAATAAAAGTGTTTTATATATAAATTTTGCATTTTAAAAAGACGTTGAAAAATCACGATGTACAATATATGTTACACATTATCATTACTCGATGTAATGGTCATTTATGATTAAAATACACGTGCTAAAATTTTGATTTAAAATATGGAGACCTTGATAATATTAATATTTGTTAACATAATTTTATGTTGGACAATATTGTCCGCAAAAATTAATCTTAAGTACCTACAATCATAAACTCTGCACGATATTTATTTTGTGATAACGACTCCGTCGATAAAGTGGAGAACCTACTTTTTTAACGATCACCGAAATAAAATATACAAATGTAAAAAGTAATAAACAAAGTTGTTGGAAAATTTAAATCTCTATTCGCTGTACTTTTTTCACAATGCCCACTTTTCGAATCCATGAAGTTCGATGAAAATAAAAAAAAATAAATGACAATCCTTGGCACATTTTATGAGATGTACACACGTACGCACATTCGGGTTAAAAATATCGTTGTATCGGTTGAAGCTATAAAATTATAGGAAAATCAAGTTGATGAAAATAATTTTGTAAATTGTTGAAATGTTGACCAATAATCGTTCGGTTCCCCTGATTTACAACAAAAATTGGAGATTATTTAACGATAAAAGTTGCTCCGTTGGAAAACCAGATTTTTCATCATAGCCGTAACTTGAATGAAAAGTTCGTCAGACCAAAATCAGAATAACAAAGCAAGAAAATTCCGGTACAGGTAAATGATGGCAATAACAATGTACACCAAGGTGATGATTAACCCAAGCTTAACGAATTCGGGCTGCTGGTAGAAAACGGCCGAAGAAGCGGCGAAAACGATGCGGACGTAGAGGTTGAAGATAGAAACGAATATTACGACCAGGAGGTGATTTTCGCAACACCGTCTGGCGCACTTTTTTACGCACCTTCGTTGACCAAGGACCGATCGACCCAATCGACGAGGGACAAAGCGACGCAAATCGAAATGCGCGCCTCACGTAGCTTTGATCGGCTGACCGAGGAGTTGCTGGACGACATCGAGGACGAGGAGTGCGAGGTTGAATTTTTAATTTTCGTGGAAAAAAAAAAAAATGCATTTTCCAAAGTACGACATGATGTTGTATGGATTTTAGGCCAACTGTACGGTGCCTCCGTACAAAAGGTGCAACCAGACGTTGATCGGGTGGGACAGCTTTCGATCCAAGACTATGCTCGCCTTGCTCGCTCTTTTCGTCGTGTGGGCGTTCATATATTTCCCTTTCGTACTGCCGTCCCAATGACCTCTGGAAAACAATGTAATACTGTATTTTCGTTTGGTTAATAAACTATAATCGTCACTTTGTGATAAATTTGTTGAAAAATACGTTTCTGTTCAATTAGTCAATTGGGATGTTAGTGCAGCATTATAGTTATTGGAGAATAACAGTATTGAACAGTTACTGGTTTTTTATTCAAACTGTGATAACCTACTTGAGGATACATAGGAAAATGGAAAATACATCTCGTAGCTAAAAAATATACTGATAGTGTTCTCGAGTGACAGATATTCGGAGAATTAAGTACAAGCTTGGTAGAAACGCGTTTATCCCATTGGAAAATAAATTCCTCATGTAAATCGAGTATTTCGCTCTCTTGAGAAACTTTGGAGAAAATCACCTATCCTTACTGATTACATTAGCATGTAATAAGTGTTTATATTAAAATCGTCAACTTTGGGAAATTACAAAAAAAATTAATTTTTTTAAATAGTCTTCCACGTTATTATCACCTGATTTATAACAAGTGGTAAAAGAGCCTTCTTAAAATAAAGAATAAGTTAAAATTTTTTTACTGTTTTAAAAGTTGACAGTTCAGATGAATATTGGAAAAGTTTTGGATCGCAACAAAATTTTTTTTTTTCATAAATACTGTAATTTTTCTAACTTTTTCTACAAAACCATTAGTTTTTCGTAATCATGTAGGTGTAACCATGAAAAACACAAAACGATTGTATGAAAAAAAGCAGGTTTTTTTTTTAAGAACCACAGTATTATTCGAATCAAAACAAAAAATACATGCAAACCAAATTTATACCATTTTATTAATGATCTAACAAGTTGTTGACGCAGTTCTTACGAACAAAAAAAACAGTATCGTCAACATACCGATAAGAGAATGTAGAAATGATGTTACGACTGTGCTCATAAACACACTTAGATATTCCACTTCAAGGTCGGTCATGAGCAGGTCGGCTGAAACGAGTTAGATTAAAGAGTTCCTCTTTTACTCGCTTGATGGTAAAATTTTGATATTATCTCACGATGAAACTGATGATATTTTCACAAATAATATCAAACGATTTGTCATTCATAAGCAAAAAATTGAAAGTATATACAGTGAATTTAAGTGTACATAGTACAAAAAAAAAAAAAAAAAAAATTCTCTCGCTCGCAACAATAGAAGCAATCGGTCAAGAATCTCGCCTTGGCTACCTTCTAAAGTTGAAAATAAAATACCTAATGAGTATAAACACATATAACCGGCTCCGCTTGACCTTCCGCAGTCCTCTGGATCAGTGGCAAGATAGACACACCAATCACGAGAAAGATATAGTGAGATCATCGTTTCGGCGCAGCATCCAGTCAACTTAATCATTTCTAATACAATTTTTGGTTTTTACGTGCCGTAGGACTAAAAATTAAATTTTTTAATAAACAAATAAATAAATAAACCAAGGTGCATACAACGAACAAATCCATAAATTACCCGTTAATCTTTCGGGTGTTTTTTAAAAATAATTATGTAGGTGCACAAACATGTATGTACATAATATACAAGGAGTAAATGTCACAATGACCAGTCACATTATTCACGCGAGGGCCAACCAAAGTAGTGTGTGACTGGTCAGTATGCTACTTTTCGAAAATCTCTGGTATAATGTGTACACACTCACAACACACGTAGCAGTTTGTCGGAGAGAAGACGAGAAGAGAAAAATAATAATAATAACTTAGTGACGCTGCCTTGGGAGGGAAGGAGGCTCTGCGGCGCGATCGGTTGGCTCGGACCATAAACCATTACGGCAAGAGGTTTCAGTCGATCTCGAGCGCGCGAGTAAGTAAACGTGTATATACCTACTTAGCTGCAAGGCAGTGATCGTTATATTATATTGGTATCCTACGAGGGAGAATTGCAAGTGAGTGATGAGAGGAGTCCACTTCCTGATTCTCCTGCTGTCGCTGTCGCTGATAATCGGTAATTCGCCCCTTGTTTTATTTTCATTAGCCAAAGACTCCGTGAGTGTGAAAATTGTTGGTTTATAGGCGTGAAATAGTTGTATAGTCACCGGACGACAGAGGGTGGTAGGGTGCCGCGATTAATCGGTTTATCGTAAGATCGGCTATACCTAAAGAAAGGGAAATCGTTACTAAATCGACAGTTGCGGTTTACCGCTTAGGATTTCAACTTGAGTAATTTTTGTTTTATCACGGCAACAATAAAATTTGTGGTATAAATCGTACTCATATCGAAATAAATCATTAATAGTAGAAAACTTGTGGCAGTGAAAGTATCAATACAATATGCTTCGTTTGCCATGTGTATTTGAAAAAAGGTTTAATTTTTAATAATTAAAATAGAAAACTTTTCGTCCAGTTCAAAGACTTAAATCTAATTGTATTAATAATGTATATATAAAAGTAAAATAATATCGTGATATTTACGTGGAAAGAAAAAACAACTCAATGGAGTGTAAACACGTTGGTTTTTTTTTTTTTTTTTCATCTCATTGCGAATTCAGTTCGGTTCTGATGAGTAAGCTATATCCTGCGTTCCTTGCTTGTGCACACACGAGCATTTGTGCAATAAGTGCATGCAGGTCACTCAGCTCAAGACCAATGTCGCCTCAACTTGTTCTTCCAGCTGAAAAAATTTCGAGACTGCGGTCGAATTGCCGTGAACAAAAACGAATAGTTAACAAACAAAAAATCAAATAATAGTCACACTTAAAAATTGTGGCATTGTAAATATTTAGGACTGAGAAAAAATGTATTTGAAAATCTTGATTATCTTTTACATATATTTTTTTATAGCACTAGAAAAATTTTATTTAAAAATACTAGTCCAAAATGCTAAAAAAAGACTGAAGCAAGCTATTTATTTCTTTCTATTTCGTTTATGCTACACGTACCACACAATCCACGATCGCACTAAAATTTATATCGCGATAACCTTATTTCATAAAGTTCATTGCATAGAATTATCAACATATCCCATTCGCAAAACATTCTGATGTAATTACGAGCCACGTGATCTCTTTTTTTTTTTTAATTTTCAACTACATGCAAAATCCATCTTGGTTCTTCAATTTTCGCTATATTTTTTTTATAACTGCATAATATATACTATTAAATAAAACGAATGAAAATAAAATCACTTGTAACAATAATTCGGATAATTTATACATTCGTAAGATACCATAGTATTAAAAAATATTTGAAACATTGATCGGAAAAGAATCCAAAAGCACTAAAATCGAGAGTATAATAAAAAAAAACGCGATCACCAGCTCCGGGACCATCAGTAGTTGTATACAGTGGATGGAGAGAGTAAAATGTTTCGTTTTCCCGGCCGTCAGACTCGTCGAGCGCAGGATGGAAGTTCTGGAAGAATAAAAAAGACAAGGACAACAAGGACGAGCCAGTGTCGCCGGATACCTCGCCCGAGACCAGCTCCACCACGACGACAACCACGACCACAACCACAACCACGACCGTAGCTCCGTCCTCGACGACCTCCTCGTCAGGATGGAAGTTCTGGCAGAAAAAGAAGAAGGACGAGTCCTCGAGCACGGCCGCGCCGAAATCGACGACCCCCAGAGCCACACCAACGCCGAAAGGCAGAACCACCAGCGCGACTCCGGCCAGCGCCAACAAGGGCATAGCCTCGGCCGCGGACCCGGCCCTGGCCATCGGCGTCGGCAGCGTCGGTGGAAAGATACGCGAGGACGCCAACAACCAGCCGCGCAAGCCCAACCCCGGCGAGCCCAACAAACCCAGCCGTCCCGGCACCCACAAAGACTGGGCGGCCGACTTTGCCGGCGCCGAGCGCGGCGGACCACCTCCCAAAGTGCCCGCCCAGGCACCCGATGCACACGCTGGTTCGTATCGCTAATCAAAGTATACCTAATGCAAAATTATCTTTGTTCCCAAACATTGTACGTATGCGTTTCTCAAACGGTTGATCAGGTAGCCGGCCGGCTTCCGTCCCGGGAACACCGGCAGCTGCAGTGACTCACCAGCAGTCGACTCCGGCGCCCGGTAAGTATATGTATTTACGCCCATGGTGAGGAGCAATGTTGAAAAATGTATGATCTGCTTGTACCCACAGGTGATAAAAGACCGCTTCCAGCCAAGCCCGTGACTGCCCAGTCGAGCACCACCCACAGACCGACAGTCGCGCCCGTTTCGATAGCCAAACCGACCCTTGCCCCAGTGGCACCGTCCTCCACGGCTAAACCTACCGGCACGAGAACCTGGGCCGACGTGGCTGGCGGTGGTAAAAGCCCCAGCTCGACTCCAACTAAACCTGCAGCTCACGGACCGTTTGGTAATCCATCTTTTTCTCACTTCCAAAGACTCGTTAGTTCGGTACAAGTGCCTCCCGAACAAAAGCCGATTCTTGTCGAAACGAGCTAACGAATATGTAATAACTCATGAAAACGCCAAAAGATCGTTGTGATGCTGTAATGTTGTAGTGTCCTGTGCCGATGAATATATTAAAAAGCGGGGACGCCGCGTTTATCTTTTTTTTTGTATTGCATCAGGAAGAGGAAAAAATGTGAGGGAATAAAAAAAAACGAAGATTTATGTATATACAAGTAAAATTTACAGAGTACCCGCATCCCGGGAACAAGCCCGGCGCCCAGCCGACAACGGCCAAGCCATCGGGACTGTCACCGGGTGCGGTGGTAGCCGCGGGTGGTGCGGCGGCGGGGGCGATAGCGGCCAACGCCGGCAAACCGACATACCAGATGAATCCGGTGTACAGCAAGGGCACCGGAGTCACCGACGAGGACCTGGAGAAGCTCTCCGAGGCTCTCTTCCTGAGGGACGTGAACAACGCTTACAAGTACATCACCCTCAACTTGCAGAAACAAACCACGAGCAACAGCCCCAAGGACGAGGCTCCCGAGCCGTAAGCTATCTCTTCGATTGTAGGGGACAAGTGACAACATGTACATGTTTCAGGCTTCTCACGGTGAAGCCCGAGGCCCTCAAGATCCCGACGATAGAGCGCGTGCTGTCGATCTACGACAACTACAAACTGGACACGAAGGAGAACGAGGTGATAAGTCCCCTGCAGCGCGAGGAGGAGAAGAAACTGGTCGACACGTTCCTCAGCACGAACGTCATGAGCCACGCGATGCGCTTCCTCGCGGACAAGGGCTTTGTCCAGAAGAACTACTACGTGTACCACGACATACTTCGCCAATTGTGGTTCAATCTGTACTCGAGGGGCGGTGGATTGAGGACCAGCACGGGCTTCGAGCACGTCTTCCTCACCGAGCTTAAGCTGGGCACCGAGGTATCCGGGCTGCACAACTGGATTTACTTCAACGCCCAGGAGCTCAACAAGAAACTCGACTACCTCGGCTACATCAAGAAGGTCGACCTTGGTGACGTGAGTTGGCCCTTTTTTCTACGATATTCTCAATAGTTACTTTACTGTAATTTTTTTACTCACACTAATCAGAGCTGATCTACTTTGGTAAATTTGATAAATTTGTCGATTCAAAGGCTTGGAAAAATTTGCAACGAATTTCAAAATAATTTTTATTGCAATGTACTACTTTTGTTGAATATTGAAAGCAATGGAAAAGAAAGTTTTCACTCGATGATTGAACGATGTTTTCCAGAAAGCGGCAATCGTGAAACTGCACATGAAGTACGACGGCATCGACAAGCCGGTGACCAACATTTTCGTGGGCACCTCGCCGGAGCTCGAAATGGCCCTCTACACTATATGCTTTTACGCGAGGCCCGACACGCCGTGTCCTGTCTCCCTTGGCGGCACCAAGTTCAACATCGTCACCTACAAGTTCACCTACAGGAGCCGCGCCCACATTGGCTCGGCATATCCAGACATCTAAGCTACACTATACCATGTGCACAATAATTAAGATCGTGATTTTTTTTTTTTTTTTTTTTTTTTTTTTCGATCTCTCGACGCTTTAGTGATGGATCGAAGGAAAAATACTGTATTTAAAAATCATAAAATTATCCAATCAAGTGAGAAAAATTGAGCGCAAAAAAAAGGGTGTCTTTCTGTTTTGGAATACACGCGATGCTGTTGTCAATAAATAGCAACTGTGATCTAATGGAGATTATTACCAATAAAATATACAAACATGACTATAACTGTATGACAAAAAGAAAAAAAAAAAAAAAAAAATCCTAAAGGCACATTTTTTTACGCCCATCCACGCTTTGTCCTATATAACATCGTGAAATTCCCATTGGTATATAATACACTCCCCCCCCTCCCCCCGATTCAATGTGATATACCTACGTAACAGAATCATCGATGGCAAACGAACACCACGTGACTCAATCAAAGAGCGAAAGTCATTCACCCGCGGTATTGCGAGCATATAGGAAAACCGTACATAATGTAAGACTAAAAAAAAATTTATACGCGTTAATTGAATTTATCCAAGTGAAAAAGTATACTTCCAGAGTTTGTGAAATAAACGACGAGCCAACAGATGATAAATTTATACTCGTATACCTACGGGACGCGCATCGAGATATATAATATATGTGCAAACAGATAACGATTGTTTATCGTCGACAACAAAAAATGTATGGATATCTCTGCCCCACTCGATTACGAAGAGCCCCCACCGTGCCCAAGGCCCGCTCGAGATAACATCTCTCTCTTTCTCTCCACACCCGTAGTTATATATTTATTTATCTGGCGTGTGGACTACAATCATTAACAATGATGCCCCAGTCGTGACAGAGTACATTGCTCGTAGTGTTTGCTACGGTTTTGTTTGCCAGACCGGCGAAAAAAAAACTCGGATGTACTCGTCCACGATGCACAGGAACCTCCGACTAGTGTCTGTGGGGCTATCCCGGAGGGCCTACCACACCGGACCGGCGGGCGTGTACGGGCACCGCGAGAAACTGCCCCGGCGACCGTTCGAAGGCAGGTATACACGTGCGCCCCGACGACCCATCACGACCGCACATACCATCCAAAATATACACGTAACGTATAATAAACCCTCTGTCCCAACAGTGCCGAGATCCGAGGTGGAGGCTCGCTCGAGGTACAGCAACTTTTACCGGCTCGTCGGGGCGTACCGCGAGCACGGCCACAAGCAAGCGAGCGTCGACCCAATCGCCCTGTCCCAGCCGCGCCGTCCGCTCCCGGAGCTACGACCCGAGCGTTACGGCCTCGACCTCGACGACCGCGTTTCGGGCCTGGGCCTACTGGTGCGCGCCGGACGCGACGAGGCCAGCGTGGCCGAGGCCCGCGACCTTCTCGACCAAGTCTACAGCGGCAGCCTCTCGGCCGAGTTCAGCTATCTCGAGGTGAGCGAGACGACACCACCACCCCGGTATTTTTGATTAATGTATAAACAACTACGCCATGTCGTGTGATGTCCTAGAGCGAGGAGGAGCGAGAATGGTTCGCGCGGAAGTTCGAGGAGTGCCACCTCGAGGGCCTCGGCGACGGGACGAGGCGAGCGGTGGCCAGGGAGATGCTCAGGAGCCAGGCGTTCGACAAGTTCTTGGCCATCAAGTTCGTCAGTCTCAAGAGATACGGGGCCGAGGGCGCCGAGAGCACGATGGGCTTCTTCCATGAACTGTTCGAGCTGTCGAGAAACGGTGGGTCAAAACTACATTGTGTAGACGAGAGGACCAAATATAACATTATACATACGATATAATTATGTGGTCGCAGACACGCTGGAGGAGCTCGTGCTGTGTATGCCGCACCGTGGCCGGCTGAACTTGCTGACGGGGATGCTGGGACTGGCCCCGGAGAAGCTGTTCCGCAAGTTGCGTGGACTGCCCGAGTTTTCCGGGGACGCGAGGGCCACGGGCGACGTAGTCAGTCACTTGGTCTCTTCGGCGGAGCTGGGTCCTGGGTTGAGCGCCAGCGTTCTGTACAATCCTTCCCACCTGGAGGCGGTGAATCCGGTGTCGATGGGCCGGGCTCGGGGTCTCATGCAGCATCTCCGGGATGGCGACTATTCCAAAGAGCCGGGCGCTCGCTGGGCCGACCGGGTGCTCAATATCCAGGTCCATGGGGACGCTGCCTACCCCGGCCAGGGGATCAATCAGGAGTGCCTGGCCCTCACTGGAGTCCCGCACTTTGAGATCGGAGGGACGATACACCTCGTGGTTAACAATCAGGTTGGCTTCACGACCCCAAGCTCCAGGGGCAGGTCCTCGAGGTACTGCACGGACCTCGCCAAATTTATCGCAGCGCCGGTTCTCCACGTCAACGGGGACGATCCGGAGGTAGGTGGATGTAAGTTACTCCGAGAGCTTATACACGAGATCCGTTTCGTGACACACGGCAAACTCATGTTGCGTGGGGGTTCATCAGATGGTCGTGAGGGCAACTAGGCTGGCTTTCGGGTACCAGAGGGAGTTTCGGAAGGACGTATTTGTCGACCTGAATTGCTTTCGGCGCTGGGGGCACAACGAGCTCGACGACCCCACCTTCACAAATCCCCTCAGATACAAACTAATCAACAGCCGGCGGTGTGTACGTGCACTTTGTCTTATTGACGCTTTGGTGGACGACAATTTTGCGATTTCAGATCGATACCTGACCGTTATCTGGACGAGCTGTCGAGGAAAAGCGTTATGAGCGCGGAGGAGGGCGAGGCGATCGTCAAGGAGTACTGGGCCCAGCTGACGGAGGCACTTCAGCGGGTCGACGACTACGTGCCCCAACCGAGCTACTTCGCCGGGCGCTGGTCCCAGCTGGGACAGGCGGACTCGAGCGTGACGACCACCTGGGACACCGGGGTCGAGACGAGTCTCTTACGCTTCGTCGCGAGCATGAGCGTCAGGTGCCCGGACGAACTGGTATGTAAAGCGCTCGACGCTCCTATACTGACGATTAAGAGATACCGTTTGTGTACGAAAAGAACGTGCATCCAACGCTACTCAAGTCCCACGTGGCGGCCCGGCTGAAGCGGCTCGAGGAGGACGGGCGGAGCATAGATTGGTCGACGGCCGAGGCCATGGCCTTCGGGAGTCTGCTTTACCAGGGCTACAACGTCCGCGTGAGCGGTCAGGACGTAGGCCGGGGCACCTTCTCGCAGCGGCACGCGATGCTCGTGGATCAGTCGACCGGCGACATCTTCATCCCAATGAACGCGATGCTCGAGGGACAAGTTGGCAAACTCGAGCTGGCCAACAGCATACTCTCGGAGGAGGCGGTGCTGGGGTACGAGTACGGGCTGAGCATCACCCTGCCGAACTGCCTGGTCGTCTGGGAGGCGCAGTTTGGGGATTTCTTCAACGGTGCCCAGGTGATCATCGACGCGTTCGTCAGTAGCGGCGAGACCAAGTGGATGACCGCCAGTGGCCTGACGATTCTGCTGCCGCACGGGTACGACGGTGCCGGGCCCGAGCACACCTCCTGCAGGATCGAGCGCTTCCTGCAACAGACGGACAGCAAGGAGGACAGCCCTGACTCGGACCACGTCAACATGCAAGTTGTCAATCCGACCACGCCAGCGCAGTACTTCCATCTTCTCAGGCGACAGGTTGTATTTGTTTGATTTTGGTGTGGTGTCGAACTAGGCTTACAAACGGACACTCGAGTTGCATAATTTTTTTTTTTCTTCGTATACTTTGTTATTATTGTTTTTGAAACCATACAAGTTAACTTATGGTACACAATTATGAGGACTGATTGTTTTAATGGGCTCGCGACAGATGGTGAGAAACTATAGGAAACCACTGATTATCGTTGCCCCAAAGACGCTACTCCGACACGTCTCGGCCACGTCGTCGTTGGACGAGATGGCTCCAGGCACTATTTTCAAGACTGTCATAGGTAATACACGTACGAATGACGTTTTTCACATGGAATGGCTCGTGATAATGGCAATTTTTTTTTTTTTTTTTTTTTTCAGGAGATGAAAAGGTGAACGAGGACGCTGTTCGTAAAGTTATATTGGTAAGCGGGAAGCATTACTACGAGCTTGAGAAGCGCAGGGAAGTGCTCGGAGCTCGGGATGTGGCGATAATTCGAGTCGAGAGTTTGTGTCCGTTTCCCGTGGCCGAGATCAACGAGGAAATTCAGAGATACACAAATGCAAAGGGTTAGTGTTTTTGTTTCCTTGGATTTTGCTGAAAATAATCTTAATAACAAATGATTGCGTTGTCGATATAGTTTTCATTTGGAGTCAGGAGGAGCCCCAAAACATGGGTGCGTGGAATTTTATGAAAATCAGATTTGAAAATCTTTGTGGGCACAAGGTACGTGTATTATATACATCTAGCGAGTGCAAACTACGCGAGGGATCTTTGTCGTAATCATACTTAAAGATGAGTTAATGTTTTTTAGTTACGTTACTCTGGGCGAGAGCCTCTAGCAACGTCAGCTGTTGGCATTGGACAGTTGCATCAACGTGAAAGCGAAGAAGTCGTCGTTAAACCGTTTGCAATGAAATAAAGTGCAAATTCAAGTTATTGTTCATGATCTATAATACGTTGATATTGTAATAAAATTTATTTTTTGAATAAAAAGTGGTAAAAGTTTTTAAAAAATTACAATTTGTAAAATAAAATTTTTTTTTCAATTTCGCGGTTTACAACATTGCATTATTTATATTATGAATCTTGTAATGGAATATCTGCACAGTCTTGATAAAAATTTAAGTGTAATGATCAATGGTACACAACATAAGAAAAATTAAATATCTACATTTACTTTGAAAATATAGTATTTTTAAAATGTATGTACAAAGCTCGTACTTCTATCTTTTAGTTATAAATATTAATCATCGTGGAACGAGAAATCTTATATTTTTAAAATTTCTACAGCAAGAAAGGTATGCTGTTGTTTATCGATAATTTAAATTAATTACAAACTAATTCTAATCTTTGCCAATAAAAATGTTGATTAAGCTCGAAACCATTCATTTTTAGTGTTGAATGTTTAAAAAATTCTTCCAATAAAATACAAATACTAGTATTACAAGTTACTTGCTTTTTCATTTTGACATCGACGATTTTCTTTTTCCACCAAATCCTTCAACTGTGCCTAAAATATAATTATCGATCATGATTTTTAGTTATTTTCAAGCAATCTAATTACGGTATTATTTTACTCACTGTTTCGCTGTCCAATTTTTTATGTTCTTTCGTAATAAGGTCGTCCAATTCCTCCTACAAATGTGTTAATATGAAATATAATATATTCAAAATTTTTTCTGATATACTACAATGTACAGGTAGGTAAACGACATACTTTCCAGCCAAGCTTTTCAGCTAGCAACTGACATCCTGCATCACAGTCACCCAACCAAGCCACGTCTCTGGCATTTGGTGAATCAAAATTCATACCGCTATTTATACCCAAGAATCTTGATAATCTGTCAGCCATTCCAACTTTTTCCTTGTTTATAAGCAGTCTCGGACAACTGCCTTTGACCCTACAACGTTATTGACAGAGAGAGAGAGATAGAGTGATAAAAATATGTACAAATATATAGAGAATTCAGGAAATTACCTATCCACTAGAGATGCAAATGGTTGAACGAGTAAGCTGGAGCCCATGATTATTAAAAGTTCTGCTTGTGGAAAGTCCTGCTCAATCAGTTTGTGAAACTTATCTGGTAACATTTCTCCAAAGAAAACAATATCAGGTTTTACAACTCCTTCGGTGCATTCTTCACATTTTGGTATCGTAGCTTCTTTTATTTTTTCTATGAATATTAACAGAAAGTGAATTTGAATGTGAGAGACATCAGAATATAATTATCCACAAAGTTTGAATTACCCTTCATCCAAATTAAATCGAATGGAGCTCGACAATCGAGACATCGACCAGTGTGAAATGTACCGTGAGCTTCTACTAGTTTTTCTTCTGGTAATCCAGCCACTCTTTCTAAGGTATCGATGTTTTGAGTGTAATGCCTCAAAAGTAGTCCTTTCTCATGTAACAGACGTATGAAATAGTGACTCGGTGTTGGTTTGTATCCCTCAGGAAGTAGTTCTTTTGCAAGTACAAAAAATGGTTCAGGATTCGTTTTGAAAAAATCCAATTCAAAAATAGCCTGAGGATGGGGTAAATTGTACTTTTCCAAGTTGTGATACAGTCCACTCTTCGGAGAACGAAAGTCGGGGATTCCAGCAGCTACGTTTATATATATTGGAATAATATTGTATATAGAATACGTTATAAGTATATAGAAATTACAAGTAATGACAAACTTACAGGTTGATATTCCAGCACCTGCCATAGTAATTATTTTTGTGACATTGTTAGTCTTTATAAAATCAACAATCCCATCTACTGTTACGTCTTCAAGAACTTTCTCTCCGGGTTCATGACTGGACTCAAAAATATGTAACTTTCGCTCCAAAAATTTGCGAATTTTCTCCATTCCTGAATCTGAATTTTCTGCACCTTCCACCAAATCAGCTAAATCCGCAGATGAACTTGAACTGTCATGCTCCGAGACACTGCTGTCTAAAAAAAATGTCATATAGAAGGTTGTGTTGCTCCAAAAACTGAAACTTTATGCGCAAAATTCAAGTTTGCAGAAAATTACCTTTTTGCTCCTTTTTGATTTCTTTGTCTTCCATTACTCGAAATAACGAAGAGAAATTTACCGCAGATATCTTATTCAACAACGATCGTACGACACCGTGCGATCTATTAAAGGAAAGAATGCATAACTCGGACTTATTGATCATGCATAAAGTATCTCGGAATTAAACCAATTTACATAAAAAAATTTGCACTGTCGCACTGTCACTTCAACCACTTCTGCTCTACTAGCTGCTGTGGGGTGCGGGCTGCAGGGGGTCTTTAATGCCAACTGCCAACGAGTAAAGTGAAAATTATTGCGCATGTTACGTTACCAACACAACAGCCTTGATTTATTCGAACGCGTTTTTCAATGCGTTTATCGAGAAATTAGTAAATTATTAGTTTTAATCAATTTGATTGTAAATTGAATTGTAAACCTCTCTGTTATTATAACACTATATTTGTATCTAATCGTCTAGCCAATTTTTAAGTTTCGCGGCAAGTTTACTGTTGTCGAATCACCGACAGCCCTCATATCGTCCAATCAGTGGAGTCGTACACACTGGAGAGAGAATTTGGGGTCAACGTAACCTCAATATTGTCTTTCATGTCGTGAGTCCACGAAAGAGGTAATCATCGCTACGGCATCATATCATATACTTAAAGTTTTTACGATTTTTTCATAATTTTTTATTAACTTTTATATAGTTTACAAAAATAACTTTCTTCAACAACTAAAAGTTCTTTCGTTAAAAAATTCGTAAAGTACTTGTAAATATTTAAGAAATGCATTACACGTGGTGATTCTATTATTTCTCTTTTCGCATTTGTTACTCGTAGCAAAATTGTGTGGATTTATTTTTGCTACAACTACTTTGTTTACAGGTATAAAAACAGTCAAGATGCAACTGTTCATCAGAGGACAGGAGACGTTCGTCGTCAACTGCGAGGACAACGATACCGTTGCCCAGATTAAGGTTAGACTTTGCCTTCCTCACGTGGATACACACCACAACACTTGAAAGATTATGAACTTTTAATGTAAAAGAATGATACCTGATGGAACTGATAACATTTGAGTTAGTTTTCTTCAATCTTGAGTTTTTTTTTACCTACAAAAATATTAATAGAGTAAGGCATTACATGATAACCTGACAATTGTATTTAACAGCAGTGTCAGTACGAGCAATAATGCCAGAGTAAGTGGGAATCTCAGGGAGTTGGAAGCTGATCAGTAGCTTCTGATTTTTCATAGATTTCCAACAACAATAATCATACAATTTAGTCCATTCTCATCAAACAATTTATGAAACTGATACTAAAACAATATAATCTTTTTTCTACAGGCTAAGCTCTTGGCTTCTGAAGATATCACGAAAGACTGCATACTTTACTGCGCTGGTGCACCACTTAATGATGATACATGTGTGAATGACTTGACGACAAATACCATTGAAGTTAATGAAGGTCTGCTTGGAGGTAAAGTGCACGGTTCACTTGCTCGTGCCGGTAAAGTAAAGGGACAAACA